>NW_025963588.1:0-300000 GCF_910591885.1 Bombus terrestris
ACAACGTGGGACAACGTGGGACAACGTGGGACATCGTTGGACACCGTTGGACACCGTGGGACATCGTTGGACACCGTGGGACAACGTGGGACAACGTGGGACACGTGGACAACGTGGGACAACGTGGGACAACGTGGGACAACGTGGGACAACGTGGGACAACGTGGGACAACGTGGGAAAACGTGGGACAACGTGGGACACCGTTGGACATCGCTGGACACCGTTGGACATCGTTGGACACCGTGGGACAACGTGGGACAACGTGGGACAACGTGGGACAACGTGGGACAACGTGGGACAACGTGGGACAACGTGGGACAACGTGGGACAACGTGGGACAACGTGGGACAACGTGGGACAACGTGGGACAACGTGGGACAACGTGGGACAACGTGGGACAACGTGGGACAACGTGGGACAACGTGGGAAAACGTGGGACATCGTGGGACAACGTGGGACAACGTGGGACAACGTGGGACAACGTGGGACATCGTTGGACACCGTTGGACACCGTGGGACAACGTGGGACAACGTCGGACCACGTGGGACAACGTGGGACAACGTGGGACAACGTGGGACAACGTGGGACATCGTGGGACAACGTGGGACAACGTGGGACAACGTGGGGACAACGTGGGACAACGTGGGACATCGTGGGACAACGTGGGACAACGTGGGACAACGTGGGACAACGTGGGACAACGTGGGACCACCGTTGGACAACGTGGGACACCGTTGGCCATCGTTGGACATCGGTGGACATCGTGGGACACCGTTGGACACCGTTGGACATCGTTGGACACCGTTGGACACCGTGGGACATCGTTGGACATCGTGGGACACCGTTGGACAACGTTGGACATCGTTGGACACCGTTGGACATCGTTGGACATCGTTGGACATCGTGGGACACCGTTGGACATCGTTGGACACCGTTGGACATCGTTGGACACCGTGGGACAACGTTGGGACAACGTGGGACAACGTGGGACAACGTGGGACAACGTGGGACAACGTGGGACAACGTGGGACAACGTGGGACATCGTGGGACAACGTGGGACAACGTGGGACATCGTGGGACAACGTGGGACAACGTGGGACAACGTGGGACAACGTGGGACATCGTGGGACAACGTGGGACAACGTGGGACAACGTGGGACAACGTGGGACAACGTGGGACACCGTTGGACAACGTGGGACACCGTTGGACATCGTTGGACACCGTGGGACAACGTGGGACAACGTGGGACAACGTGGGACACCGTGGGACTACGTGGGAAAACGTGGGACAACGTGGGACAACGTGGGACATCGTGGGACAACGTGGGACAAACGTGGGACAACGTGGGACAACGTGGGACAACGTGGGACAACGTGGGACATCGTGGGGACAACGTGGGACAACGTGGGACAACGTGGGACAACGTGGGACAACGTGGGACATCGTGGGACAACGTGGGACAACGTGGGACAACGTGGGACAACGTGGGACAACGTGGGACAACGTGGGACAACGTGGGACATCGTGGGACAACGTGGGACAACGTGGGACTACGTGGGACAACGTGGGACAACGTGGGACACCGTTGGACAACGTGGGGACACCGTTGGACATCGTTGGACACCGTGGGACAACGTGGGACAACGTGGGACAACGTGGGACACCGTTGGACACCGTTGGACATCGTTGGACATCGTTGGACATCGTGGGACACCGTTGGACATCGTTGGACACCGTTGGACATCGTTGGACACCGTGGGACAACGTGGGACAACGTGGGAAACCATGGAACAACGTGGGACAACGTGGGACAACGTGGGACAACGTGGGACAACGTGGGACACCGTTGGACATCGCTGGACACCGTGGGACAACGTGGGACAACGTGGGACAACGTTGGGACACCGTTGGACATCGTTGGACATCCGTTGGACATCGTGGGACACCGTTGGACATCGTTGGACATCGTTGGACACCGTTGGACATCGTTGGACATCGTTGGACATCGTTGACACCGTTGGACACCGTTGGACACCGTTGGACACCGTTGGACATCGGTGGACATCGTGGGACACCGTTGGACACCGTTGGACATCGTTTGGACATCGTTGGACATCGTTGGACACCGTTGGACACCGTTGGACACCGTTGGACATCGTTGGACACCGTGGGACAACGTGGGACAACGTGGGACAACGTGGGAAACCATGGAACAACGTGGGACAACGTGGGACAACGTGGGACAACGTGGGACAACGTGGGACACCGTTTGGACATCCTTGGACAACGTGGGACAACGTGGGACAACGTGGGACAACGTGGGACACCGTTGGACACCGTGGGACACCGTTGGACACCGTTGGACACCGTGGGACAAACGTGGGACAACGTGGGACAACGTGGGACAACGTGGGACAACGTGGGGACAACGTGGGACAACGTGGGACATCGTGGGACAACGTGGGACAACGTGGGACAACGTGGGACAACGTGGGACACCGTTGGACACCGTTGGACATCGTTGGACATCGTTGGACATCGTGGGACACCGTTGGACATCGTGGACATCGTTGGACACCGTTGGACATCGTTGGACATCGTTGGACATCGTTGGACACCGTTGGACACCGTTGGACACCGTTGGACACCGTTGGACATCGGTGGACATCGTGGGACACCGTTGGACACCGTTGGACATCGTTGGACATCGTTGGACATCGTGGGACACCGTTGGACACCGTGGGACATCGTTGGACACCGTGGGACAACGTGGGACAACGTGGGACAACGTGGGAAACCATGGAACAACGTGGGACAACGTGGGACACCGTTGGACATCGTTGGACATCGTTGGACACCGTGGGACAACGTGGGACAACGTGGGAAAACGTGGGACAACGTGGGACACCGTTGGACATCGCTGGACACCGTTGGACATCGTTGGACACCGTGGGACAACGTGGGACAACGTGGGACAACGTGGGACAACGTGGGACAACGTGGGACAACGTGGGACAACGTGGGACAACGTGGGACAACGTGGGAAAACGTGGGACAACGTGGGACACCGTTGGACATCGCTGGACACCGTTGGACATCGTTGGACATCGTTGGACAACGTGGGACAACGTGGGACAACGTGGGACAACGTGGGACAACGTGGGACAACGTGGGACAACGTGGGACAACGTGGGACAACGTGGGACAACGTGGGACAACGTGGGACAACGTGGGACAACGTGGGACAACGTGGGACAACGTGGGACAACGTGGGACAACGTGGGACAACGTGGGACAACGTGGGACAACGTGGGACAACGTGGGAAAACGTGGGACATCGTGGGACAACGTGGGACAACGTGGGACAACGTGGGACAACGTGGGACATCGTTGGACACCGTTGGACACCGTGGGACAACGTGGGACAACGTGGGACAACGTGGGACAACGTGGGACAACGTGGGACAACGTGGGACAACGTGGGACATCGTGGGACAACGTGGGACAACGTGGGACAACGTGGGACAACGTGGGACAACGTGGGACAACGTGGGACAACGTGGGACAACGTGGGACAACGTGGGACAACGTGGGACAACGTGGGACACCGTTGGACAACGTGGGACACCGTTGGACATCGTTGGACATCGGTGGACATCGTGGGACACCGTTGGACACCGTTGGACATCGTTGGACACCGTTGGACACCGTGGGACATCGTTGGACATCGTGGGACACCGTTGGACATCGTTGGACATCGTTGGACACCGTTGGACATCGTTGGACATCGTTGGACATCGTGGGACACCGTTGGACATCGTTGGACACCGTTGGACATCGTTGGACACCGTGGGACAACGTGGGACAACGTGGGACAACGTGGGAAAACGTGGGACAACGTGGGACACCGTTGGACATCGCTGGACACCGTTGGACATCGTTGGACACCGTGGGACAACGTGGGACAACGTGGGACAACGTGGGACAACGTGGGACAACGTGGGACAACGTGGGACAACGTGGGACAACGTGGGACAACGTGGGACAACGTGGGACAACGTGGGACAACGTGGGACAACGTGGGACAACGTGGGACAACGTGGGACAACGTGGGACAACGTGGGAAAACGTGGGACATCGTGGACAACGTGGGACAACGTGGGACAACGTGGGACAACGTGGGACATCGTTGGACACCGTGGGACACCGTGGGACAACGTGGGACAACGTCGGACCACGTGGGACAACGTGGGACAACGTGGGACAACGTGGGACAACGTGGGACATCGTGGGACAACGTGGGACAACGTGGGACAACGTGGGACAACGTGGGACAACGTGGGACATCGTGGGACAACGTGGGACAACGTGGGACAACGTGGGACAACGTGGGACAACGTGGGACACCGTTGGACAACGTGGGACACCGTTGGACATCGTTGGACATCGGTGGACATCGTGGGACACCGTTGGACACCGTTGGACATCGTTGGACACCGTTGGACACCGTGGGACATCGTTGGACATCGTGGGACACCGTTGGACATCGTTGGACATCGTTGGACACCGTTGGACATCGTTGGACATCGTTGGACATCGTGGGACACCGTTGGACATCGTTGGACACCGTTGGACATCGTTGGACACCGTGGGACAACGTGGGACAACGTGGGACAACGTGGGACAACGTGGGACAACGTGGGACAACGTGGGACAACGTGGGACAACGTGGGACATCGTGGGACAACGTGGGACAACGTGGGACATCGTGGGACAACGTGGGACAACGTGGGACAACGTGGGACAACGTGGGACATCGTGGGACAACGTGGGACAACGTGGGACAACGTGGGACAACGTGGGACAACGTGGGACACCGTTGGACAACGTGGGACACCGTTGGACATCGTTGGACACCGTGGGACAACGTGGGACAACGTGGGACAACGTGGGACACCGTGGGACAACGTGGGACAACGTGGGACAACGTGGGACAACGTGGGACATCGTGGGACAACGTGGGACAACGTGGGACAACGTGGGACAACGTGGGACAACGTGGGACAACGTGGGACATCGTGGGACAACGTGGGACAACGTGGGACAACGTGGGACAACGTGGGACAACGTGGGACATCGTGGGACAACGTGGGACAACGTGGGACAACGTGGGACAACGTGGGACAACGTGGGACATCGTGGGACAACGTGGGACAACGTGGGACTACGTGGGACAACGTGGGACAACGTGGGACACCGTTGGACAACGTGGGACACCGTTGGACATCGTTGGACACCGTGGGACAACGTGGGACAACGTGGGACAACGTGGGACACCGATGGACACCGTTGGACATCGTTGGACATCGTTGGACATCGTGGGACACCGTTGGACATCGTTGGACACCGTTGGACATCGTTGGACACCGTGGGACAACGTGGGACAACGTGGGAAACCATGGAACAACGTGGGACAACGTGGGACAACGTGGGACAACGTGGGACAACGTGGGACACCGTTGGACATCGCTGGACACCGTGGGACAACGTGGGACAACGTGGGACAACGTGGGACACCGTTGGACATCGTTGGACATCGTTGGACATCGTGGGACACCGTTGGACATCGTTGGACATCGTTGGACACCGTTGGACATAGTTGGACATCGTTGGACATCGTTGGACACCGTTGGACACCGTTGGACACCGTTGGACACCGTTGGACATCGGTGGACATCGTGGGACACCGTTGGACACCGTTGGACATCGTTGGACATCGTTGGACATCGTTGGACACCGTTGGACACCGTTGGACACCGTTGGACATCGTTGGACACCGTGGGACAACGTGGGACAACGTGGGACAACGTGGGAAACCATGGAACAACGTGGGACAACGTGGGACAACGTGGGACAACGTGGGACAACGTGGGACACCGTTGGACATCCTTGGACAACGTGGGACAACGTGGGACAACGTGGGACAACGTGGGACACCGTTGGACACCGTGGGACACCGTTAGACACCGTTGGACACCGTGGGACAACGTGGGACAACGTGGGACAACGTGGGACAACGTGGGACAACGTGGGACAACGTGGGACAACGTGGGACATCGTGGGACAACGTGGGACAACGTGGGACAACGTGGGACAACGTGGGACACCGTTGGACACCGTTGGACATCGTTGGACATCGTTGGACATCGTGGGACACCGTTGGACATCGTTGGACATCGTTGGACACCGTTGGACATCGTTGGACATCGTTGGACATCGTTGGACACCGTTGGACACCGTTGGACACCGTTGGACACCGTTGGACATCGGTGGACATCGTGGGACACCGTTGGACACCGTTGGACATCGTTGGACATCGTTGGACATCGTTGGACACCGTTGGACACCGTGGGACATCGTTGGACACCGTGGGACAACGTGGGACAACGTGGGACAACGTGGGAAACCATGGAACAACGTGGGACAACGTGGGACACCGTTGGACATCGTTGGACATCGTTGGACACCGTGGGACAACGTGGGACAACGTGGGAAAACGTGGGACAACGTGGGACACCGTTGGACATCGCTGGACACCGTTGGACATCGTTGGACACCGTGGGACAACGTGGGACAACGTGGGACAACGTGGGACAACGTGGGACAACGTGGGACAACGTGGGACAACGTGGGACAACGTGGGACAACGTGGGAAAACGTGGGACAACGTGGGACACCGTTGGACATCGCTGGACACCGTTGGACAACGTTGGACATCGTTGGACAACGTGGGACAACGTGGGACAACGTGGGACAACGTGGGACAACGTGGGACAACGTGGGACAACGTGGGACAACGTGGGACAACGTGGGACAACGTGGGACAACGTGGGACAACGTGGGACAACGTGGGACAACGTGGGACAACGTGGGACAACGTGGGACAACGTGGGACAACGTGGGACAACGTGGGAAAACGTGGGACATCGTGGGACAACGTGGGACAACGTGGGACAACGTGGGACAACGTGGGACATCGTTGGACACCGTTGGACACCGTGGGACAACGTGGGACAACGTGGGACCACGTGGGACAACGTGGGACAACGTGGGACAACGTGGGACAACGTGGGACATCGTGGGACAACGTGGGACAACGTGGGACAACGTGGGACAACGTGGGACAACGTGGGACATCGTGGGACAACGTGGGACAACGTGGGACAACGTGGGACAACGTGGGACAACGTGGGACACCGTTGGACAACGTGGGACACCGTTGGACATCGTTGGACATCGGTGGACATCGTGGGACACCGTTGGACACCGTTGGACATCGTTGGACACCGTTGGACACCGTGGGACATCGTTGGACATCGTGGGACACCGTTGGACATCGTTGGACATCGTTGGACACCGTTGGACATCGTTGGACATCGTTGGACATCGTGGGACACCGTTGGACATCGTTGGACACCGTTGGACATCGTTGGACACCGTGGGACAACGTGGGACAACGTGGGACAACGTGGGACAACGTGGGACAACGTGGGACAACGTGGGACAACGTGGGACAACGTGGGACATCGTGGGACAACGTGGGACAACGTGGGACAACGTGGGACAACGTGGGACAACGTGGGACAACGTGGGACAACGTGGGACATCGTGGGACAACGTGGGACAACGTGGGACAACGTGGGACAACGTGGGACAACGTGGGACACCGTTGGACAACGTGGGACACCGTTGGACATCGTTGGACACCGTGGGACAACGTGGGACAACGTGGGACAACGTGGGACACCGTGGGACAACGTGGGACAACGTGGGACAACGTGGGACAACGTGGGACATCGTGGGACAACGTGGGACAACGTGGGACAACGTGGGACAACGTGGGACAACGTGGGACAACGTGGGACATCGTGGGACAACGTGGGACAACGTGGGACAACGTGGGACAACGTGGGACAACGTGGGACATCGTGGGACAACGTGGGACAACGTGGGACAACGTGGGACAACGTGGGACAACGTGGGACAACGTGGGACAACGTGGGACATCGTGGGACAACGTGGGACAACGTGGGACTACGTGGGACAACGTGGGACAACGTGGGACACCGTTGGACAACGTGGGACACCGTTGGACATCGTTGGACACCGTGGGACAACGTGGGACAACGTGGGACAACGTGGGACACCGATGGACACCGTTGGACATCGTTGGACATCGTTGGACATCGTGGGACACCGTTGGACATCGTTGGACACCGTTGGACATCGTTGGACACCGTGGGACAACGTGGGACAACGTGGGACAACGTGGGACAACGTGGGACAACGTGGGACAACGTGGGACAACGTGGGACATCGTGGGACAACGTGGGACAACGTGGGACAACGTGGGACAACGTGGGACACCGTTGGACATCGTTGGACACCGTGGGACAACGTGGGACAACGTGGGACAACGTGGGAAACCATGGAACAACGTGGGACAACGTGGGACAACGTGGGACAACGTGGGACAACGTGGGACACCGTTGGACACCGCTGGACACCGTGGGACAACGTGGGACAACGTGGGACAACGTGGGACACCGTTGGACATCGTTGGACATCGTTGGACATCGTGGGACACCGTTGGACATCGTTGGACATCGTTGGACACCGTTGGACATAGTTGGACATCGTTGGACATCGTTGGACACCGTTGGACACCGTTGGACACCGTTGGACACCGTTGGACATCGGTGGACATCGTGGGACACCGTTGGACACCGTTGGACATCGTTGGACATCGTTGGACACCGTTGGACACCGTTGGACACCGTTGGACACCGTTGGACATCGTTGGACACCGTGGGACAACGTGGGACAACGTGGGACAACGTGGGAAACCATGGAACAACGTGGGACAACGTGGGACAACGTGGGACAACGTGGGACAACGTGGGACACCGTTGGACATCCTTGGACAACGTGGGACAACGTGGGACAACGTGGGACAACGTGGGACAACGTGGGACACCGTTGGACACCGTGGGACACCGTTAGACACCGTTGGACACCGTGGGAC
Source organism: Bombus terrestris (assembly GCF_910591885.1). NCBI lineage: Eukaryota > Metazoa > Arthropoda > Insecta > Hymenoptera > Apidae > Bombus > Bombus terrestris. Next base: position 9,090 of record NW_025963588.1, read on the forward strand.
AACGTGGGACAACGTGGGACAACGTGGGACAACGTGGGACAACGTGGGACAACGTGGGACAACGTGGGACAACGTGGGACAACGTGGGACAACGTGGGACATCGTGGGACAACGTGGGACAACGTGGGACAACGTGGGACAACGTGGGACAACGTGGGACAACGTGGGACAACGTGGGACAACGTGGGACACCGTTGGACACCGTGGGACACCGTTGGACACCGTTGGACATCGTTGGACACCGTGGGACAACGTGGGACAACGTGGGACAACGTGGGAAACCATGGAACAACGTGGGACAACGTGGGACAACGTGGGACAACGTGGGACAACGTGGGACACCGTTGGACATCGTTGGACACCGTGGGACAACGTGGGACAACGTGGGACAACGTGGGACACCGTTGGACACCGTGGGACACCGTTGGACACCGTGGGACACCGTTGGACAACGTGGGACAACGTGGGACAACGTGGGACAACGTGGGACAACGTGGGACAACGTGGGACAACGTGGGACAACGTGGGACAACGTGGGACACCGTTGGACACCGTGGGACACCGTTGGACAACGTGGGACAACGTGGGACAACGTGGGACAACGTGGGACAACGTGGGACACCGTTGGACACCGTGGGACACCGTTGGACACCGTTGGACATCGTTGGACACCGTGGGACAACGTGGGACAACGTGGGACAACGTGGGAAACCATGGAACAACGTGGGACAACGTGGGACAACGTGGGACAACGTGGGACAACGTGGGACACCGTTGGACATCGTTGGACACCGTGGGACAACGTGGGACAACGTGGGACAACGTGGGACATCGTTGGACACCGTTGGACACCGTTGGACACCGTTGGACACCGTTGGACATCGGTGGACATCGTGGGACACCGTTGGACACCGTTGGACACCGTGGGACAACGTGGGACAACGTGGGACAACGTGGGACAACGTAGGACAACGTGGGACAACGTGGGACACCGTTGGACATCGTTGGACAACGTGGGACAACGTGGGACAACGTGGGACAACGTGGGACAACGTGGGACAACGTGGGACAACGTGGGACAACGTGGGACAACGTGGGACAACGTGGGACATCGTGGGACAACGTGGGACAACGTGGGACACCGTTGGACATCGTTGGACATCGTTGGACATCGTGGGACACCGTTGGACATCGTTGGACATCGTTGGACACCGTTGGACACCGTTGGACACCGTTGGACACCGTTGGACATCGGTGGACATCGTGGGACACCGTTGGACACCGTTGGACATCGTTGGACACCGTTGGACACCGTGGGACAACGTGGGACAACGTGGGACAACGTGGGACAACGTGGGACAACGTGGGACAACGTGGGACAACGTGGGACATCGTGGGACAACGTGGGACAACGTGGGACAACGTGGGACAACGTGGGACACCGTTGGACAACGTGGGACACCGTTGGACATCGTTGGACACAGTGGGACAACGTGGGACAACGTGGGACAACGTGGGACACCGTTGGACACCGTTGGACATCGTTGGACATCGTTGGACATCGTGGGACACCGTTGGACATCGTTGGACATCGTTGGACACCGTTGGACATCGTTGGACACCGTTGGACATCGTTGGACATCGTTGGACATCGTGGGACACCGTTGGACATCGTTGGACATCGTTGGACACCGTTGGACATCGTTGGACATCGTTGGACATCGTTGGACACCGTTGGACACCGTTGGACACCGTTGGACATCGTTGGACACCGTGGGACAACGTGGGACAACGTGGGACAACGTGGGAAACCATGGAACAACGTGGGACAACGTGGGACAACGTGGGACAACGTGGGACAACGTGGGACACCGTTGGACATCGTTGGACAACGTGGGACAACGTGGGACAACGTGGGACAACGTGGGACAACGTGGGACAACGTGGGACAACGTGGGACACCGTTGGACACCGTGGGACACCGTTAGACACCGTTGGACATCGTTGGACACCGTGGGACAACGTGGGACAACGTGGGACAACGTGGGACAACGTGGGACAACGTGGGACAACGTGGGACAACGTGGGACATCGTGGGACAACGTGGGACAACGTGGGACAACGTGGGACAACGTGGGACACCGTTGGACAACGTGGGACACCGTTGGACATCGTTGGACACCGTGGGACAACGTGGGACAACGTGGGACAACGTGGGACACCGTTGGACACCGTTGGACATCGTTGGACATCGTTGGACATCGTGGGACACCGTTGGACATCGTTGGACACCGTTGGACATCGTTGGACACCGTGGGACAACGTGGGACAACGTGGGACAACGTGGGACAACGCGGGACAACGTGGGACAACGTGGGACAACGTGGGACAACGTGGGACATCGTGGGACAACGTGGGACAACGTGGGACATCGTGGGACAACGTGGGACACCGTTGGACATCGTTGGACACCGTGGGACAACGTGGGACAACGTGGGACAACGTGGGAAACCATGGAACAACGTGGGACAACGTGGGACAACGTGGGACAACGTGGGACAACGTGGGACACCGTTGGACATCGTTGGACACCGTGGGACAACGTGGGACAACGTGGGACAACGTGGGACACCGTTGGACACCGTGGGACACCGTTGGACAACGTGGGACAACGTGGGACAACGTGGGACAACGTGGGACAACGTGGGACAACGTGGGACAACGTGGGACACCGTTGGACACCGTTGGACATCGTTGGACATCGTTGGACATCGTGGGAAACCGTTGGACATCGTTGGACATCGTTGGACACCGTTGGACATCGTTGGACACCGTTGGACATCGTTGGACATCGTTGGACATCGTGGGACACCGTTGGACATCGTTGGACATCGTTGGACACCGTTGGACATCGTTGGACATCGTTGGACATCGTTGGACACCGTTGGACACCGTTGGACACCGTTGGACATCGTTGGACACCGTTGGACATCGTTGGACATCGTTGGACATCGTGGGACAACGTGGGACACCGTTGGACAACGTGGGACACCGTTGGACATCGTTGGACACCGTGGGACAACGTGGGACAACGTGGGACAACGTGGGACACCGTTGGACACCGTTGGACATCGTTGGACATCGTTGGACATCGTGGGACACCGTTGGACATCGTTGGACACCGTTGGACATCGTTGGACACCGTGGGACAACGTGGGACAACGTGGGACAACGTGGGACAACGTGGGACAACGTGGGACAACGTGGGACATCGTGGGACAACGTGGGACAACGTGGGACAACGTGGGACAACGTGGGACACCGTTGGACATCGTTGGACACCGTGGGACAACGTGGGACAACGTGGGACAACGTGGGAAACCATGGAACAACGTGGGACAACGTGGGACAACGTGGGACAACGTGGGACAACGTGGGACACCGTTGGACATCGTTGGACACCGTGGGACAACGTGGGACAACGTGGGACAACGTGGGACACCGTTGGACACCGTGGGACACCGTTGGACAACGTGGGACAACGTGGGACAACGTGGGACAACGTGGGACAACGTGGGACAACGTGGGACAACGTGGGACAACGTGGGACAACGTGGGACACCGTTGGACACCGTGGGACACCGTTGGACAACGTGGGACAACGTGGGACAACGTGGGACAACGTGGGACAACGTGGGACACCGTTGGACACCGTGGGACACCGTTGGACACCGTTGGACATCGTTGGACACCGTGGGACAACGTGGGACAACGTGGGACAACGTGGGAAACCATGGAACAACGTGGGACAACGTGGGACAACGTGGGACAACGTGGGACAACGTGGGACACCGTTGGACATCGTTGGACACCGTGGGACAACGTGGGACAACGTGGGACACCGTTGGACACCGTTGGACATCGTTGGACACCGTTGGACACCGTGGGACAACGTGGGACAACGTGGGACAACGTGGGACAACGTGGGACAACGTAGGACAACGTGGGACAACGTGGGACACCGTTGGACATCGTTGGACAACGTGGGACATCGTGGGACAACGTGGGACAACGTGGGACAACGTGGGACAACGTGGGACACCGTTGGACACCGTGGGACACCGTTGGACACCGTTGGACACCGTGGGACACCGTTGGACACCGTTGGACATCGTTGGACACCGTTGGACACCGTTGGACACCGTTGGACACCGTGGGACAACGTGGGACAACGTGGGACAACGTGGCACAACGTGGGACAACGTGGGACAACGTGGGACAACGTGGGACAACGTGGGACAACGTGGGACAACGTGGGACAACGTGGGACAACGTGGGACAACGTGGGACCACGTGGGACAACGTGGGACAACGTGGGACAACGTGGGACAACGTGGGACAACGTGGGACAACGTGGGACACCGTTGGGCATCGTTGGACACCGTGGGACAACGTGGGACACCGTTGGACAACGTGGGACATCGTTGGACATCGTTGGACATCGTTGGACACCGTTGGACACCGTTGGACACCGTTGGACACCGTTGGACACCGTGGGACAACGTGGGACAACGTGGGACAACGTGGGAAACCATGGAACAACGTGGGACAACGTGGGACAACGTGGGACAACGTGGGACAACGTGGGACATCGTTGGACATCGTTGGACAACGTGGGACAACGTGGGACAACGTGGGACAACGTGGGACAACGTGGGACAACGTGGGACAACGTGGGACACCGTTGGACACCGTGGGACACCGTTGGACACCGTTGGACATCGTTGGACACCGTGGGACAACGTGGGACAACGTGGGACAACGTGGGACAACGTGGGACAACGTGGGACAACGTGGGACAACGTGGGACAACGTGGGACAACGTGGGACAACGTGGGACAACGTGGGACAACGTGGGACAACGTGGGACACCGTTGGACAACGTGGGACACCGTTGGACATCGTTGGACACCGTGGGACAACGTGGGACAACGTGGGACAACGTGGGACACCGTTGGACACCGTTGGACATCGTTGGACATCGTTGGACATCGTGGGACACCGTTGGACATCGTTGGACACCGTTGGACATCGTTGGACACCGTGGGACAACGTGGGACAACGTGGGACAACGTGGGACAACGTGGGACAACGTGGGACAACGTGGGACAACGGGGGACACAGTTGGACATCGTTGGACACCGTGGGACAACGTGGGACAACGTGGGACAACGTGGGACACCGTTGGACACCGTGGGACACCGTTGGACAACGTGGGACAACGTGGGACAACGTGGGACAACGTGGGACAACGTGGGACAACGTGGGACAACGTGGGACAACGTGGGACACCGTTGGGCATCGTTGGACACCGTGGGACAACGTGGGACACCGTTGGACAACGTGGGACATCGTTGGACATCGTTGGACATCGTTGGACACCGTTGGACACCGTTGGACACCGTTGGACACCGTTGGACATCGGTGGACATCGTGGGACACCGTTGGACACCGTTGGACATCGTTGGACACCGTTGGACACCGTGGGACAACGTGGGACAACGTGGGACACCGTTGGACACCGTGGGACACCGTTGGACAAGGTGGGACAACGTGGGACAACGTGGGACAACGTGGGACAACGTGGGACACCGTTGGACACCGTGGGACACCGTTGGACACCGTTGGACATCGTTGGACACCGTGGGACAACGTGGGACAACGTGGGAAACCATGGAACAACGTGGGACAACGTGGGACAACGTGGGACAACGTGGGACAACGTGGGACAACGTGGGACAACGTGGGACAACGTGGGACAACGTGGGACACCGTTGGACACCGTGGGACACCGTTGGACAACGTGGGACAACGTGGGACAACGTGGGACAACGTGGGACAACGTGGGATACCGTTGGACACCGTTGGACATCGTTGGACACCGTGGGACAACGTGGGACAACGTGGGACAACGTGGGACAACGTGGGACAACGTGGGACAACGTGGGACAACGTGGGACATCGTGGGACAACGTGGGACAACGTGGGACAACGTGGGACAACGTGGGACACCGTTGGACATCGTTGGACACCGTGGGACAACGTGGGACAACGTGGGACAACGTCGGAAACCATGGAACAACGTGGGACAACGTGGGACAACGTGGGACAACGTGGGACAACGTGGGACACCGTTGGACATCGTTGGACACCGTGGGACAACGTGGGACACCGTTGGACACCGTGGGACACCGTTGGACAACGTGGGACAACGTGGGACAACGTGGGACAACGTGGGACAACGTGGGACAACGTGGGACAACGTGGGACAACGTGGGACAACGTGGGACACCGTTGGACACCGTGGGACACCGTTGGACAACGTGGGACAACGTGGGACAACGTGGGACAACGTGGGACAACGTGGGACACCGTTGGACACCGTGGGACACCGTTGGACACCGTTGGACATCGTTGGACACCGTGGGACAACGTGGGACAACGTGGGACAACGTGGGAAACCATGGAACAACGTGGGACAACGTGGGACAACGTGGGACAACGTGGGACAACGTGGGACACCGTTGGACATCGTTGGACACCGTGGGACAACGTGGGACAACGTGGGACACCGTTGGACACCGTTGGACATCGTTGGACACCGTTGGACACCGTGGGACAACGTGGGACAACGTGGGACAACGTGGGACAACGTGGGACAACGTAGGACAACGTGGGACAACGTGGGACACCGTTGGACATCGTTGGACAACGTGGGACATCGTGGGACAACGTGGGACAACGTGGGACAACGTGGGACAACGTGGGACACCGTTGGACACCGTGGGACACCGTTGGACACCGTTGGACACCGTGGGACACCGTTGGACACCGTTGGACATCGTTGGACACCGTTGGACACCGTTGGACACCGTTGGACACCGTGGGACAACGTGGGACAACGTGGGACAACGTGGGACAACGTGGGACAACGTGGGACAACGTGGGACAACGTGGGACAACGTGGGACAACGTGGGACAACGTGGGACAACGTGGGACAACGTGGGACATCGTTGGACATCGTTGGACATCGTTGGACACCGTTGGACACCGTTGGACACCGTTGGACACCGTTGGACACCGTGGGACAACGTGGGACAACGTGGGACAACGTGGGACAACGTGGGACAACGTGGGACACCGTTGGACATCGTTGGACAACGTGGGACAACGTGGGACAACGTGGGACAACGTGGGACAACGTGGGACAACGTGGGACAACGTGGGACACCGTTGGACACCGTGGGACACCGTTGGACACCGTTGGACATCGTTGGACACCGTGGGACAACGTGGGACAACGTGGGACAACGTGGGACAACGTGGGACAACGTGGGACAACGTGGGACAACGTGGGACATCGTGGGACAACGTGGGACAACGTGGGACAACGTGGGACAACGTGGGACAACGTGGGACACCGTTGGACAACGTGGGACACCGTTGGACATCGTTGGACACCGTGGGACAACGTGGGACAACGTGGGACAACGTGGGACACCGTTGGACACCGTTGGACATCGTTGGACATCGTTGGACATCGTGGGACACCGTTGGACATCGTTGGACACCGTTGGACATCGTTGGACACCGTGGGACAACGTGGGACAACGTGGGACAACGTGGGACAACGTGGGACAACGTGGGACAACGTGGGACAACGTGGGACACCGTTGGACATCGTTGGACACCGTGGGACAACGTGGGACAACGTGGGACAACGTGGGACACCGTTGGACACCGTGGGACACCGTTGGACAACGTGGGACAACGTGGGACAACGTGGGACAACGTGGGACAACGTGGGACAACGTGGGACAACGTGGGACAACGTGGGACACCGTTGGGCATCGTTGGACACCGTGGGACAACGTGGGACACCGTTGGACAACGTGGGACATCGTTGGACATCGTTGGACATCGTTGGACACCGTTGGACACCGTTGGACACCGTTGGACACCGTTGGACATCGGTGGACATCGTGGGACACCGTTGGACACCGTTGGACATCGTTGGACACCGTTGGACACCGTGGGACAACGTGGGACAACGTGGGACACCGTTGGACACCGTGGGACACCGTTGGACAAGGTGGGACAACGTGGGACAACGTGGGACAACGTGGGACAACGTGGGACACCGTTGGACACCGTGGGACACCGCTGGACACCGTTGGACATCGTTGGACACCGTGGGACAACGTGGGACAACGTGGGAAACCATGGAACAACGTGGGACAACGTGGGACAACGTGGGACAACGTGGGACAACGTGGGACAACGTGGGACACCGTTGGACATCGTTGGACACCGTGGGACAACGTGGGACAACGTGGGACACCGTTGGACACCGTTGGACATCGTTGGACACCGTTGGACACCGTGGGACAACGTGGGACAACGTGGGACAACGTGGGACAACGTGGGACAACGTAGGACAACGTGGGACAACGTGGGACACCGTTGGACATCGTTGGACAACGTGGGACATCGTGGGACAACGTGGGACAACGTGGGACAACGTGGGACAACGTGGGACACCGTTGGACACCGTGGGACACCGTTGGACACCGTTGGACACCGTGGGACACCGTTGGACACCGTTGGACATCGTTGGACACCGTTGGACACCGTTGGACACCGTTGGACACCGTGGGACAACGTGGGACAACGTGGGACAACGTGGGACAACGTGGGACAACGTGGGACAACGTGGGACAACGTGGGACAACGTGGGACAACGTGGGACAACGTGGGACAACGTGGGACAACGTGGGACAACGTGGGACCACGTGAGACAACGTGGGACAACGTGGGACAACGTGGGACAACGTGGGACAACGTGGGACAACGTGGGACAACGTGGGACAACGTGGGACAACGTGGGACAACGTGGGACAACGTGGGACAACGTGGGACATCGTGGGACAACGTGGGACAACGTGGGACAACGTGGGACAACGTGGGACAACGTGGGACACCGTTGGACACCGTTGGACATCGTTGGACACCGTTGGACACCGTGGGACAACGTGGGACAACGTGGGACAACGTGGGACAACGTGGGACAACGTAGGACAACGTGGGACAACGTGGGACACCGTTGGACATCGTTGGACAACGTGGGACATCGTGGGACAACGTGGGACAACGTGGGACAACGTGGGACAACGTGGGACACCGTTGGACACCGTGGGACACCGTTGGACACCGTTGGACACCGTGGGACACCGTTGGACACCGTTGGACATCGTTGGACACCGTTGGACACCGTTGGACACCGTTGGACACCGTGGGACAACGTGGGACAACGTGGGACAACGTGGGACAACGTGGGACAACGTGGGACAACGTGGGACAACGTGGGACAACGTGGGACAACGTGGGACAACGTGGGACAACGTGGGACAACGTGGGACAACGTGGGACCACGTGGGACAACGTGGGACAACGTGGGACAACGTGGGACAACGTGGGACAACGTGGGACAACGTGGGACAACGTGGGACAACGTGGGACAACGTGGGACATCGTGGGACAACGTGGGACAACGTGGGACAACGTGGGACAACGTGGGACAACGTGGGGCAACGTGGGACACCGTTGGACAACGTGGGACACCGTTGGACATCGTTGGACACCGTGGGACAACGTGGGACAACGTGGGACAACGTGGGACACCGTTGGACACCGTTGGACATCGTTGGACATCGTTGGACATCGTGGGACACCGTTGGACATCGTTGGACACCGTTGGACATCGTTGGACACCGTGGGACAACGTGGGACAGCGTGGGACAACGTGGGACAACGTGGGACAACGTGGGACAACGTGGGACAACGTGGGACACCGTTGGACATCGTTGGACACCGTGGGACAACGTGGGACAACGTGGGACAACGTGGGACACCGTTGGACACCGTGGGACACCGTTGGACAACGTGGGACAACGTGGGACAACGTGGGACAACGTGGGACAACGTGGGACAACGTGGGACAACGTGGGACAACGTGGGACACCGTTGGGCATCGTTGGACACCGTGGGACAACGTGGGACACCGTTGGACAACGTGGGACATCGTTGGACATCGTTGGACATCGTTGGGCACCGTTGGACACCGTTGGACACCGTTGGACACCGTTGGACATCGGTGGACATCGTGGGACACCGTTGGACACCGTTGGACATCGTTGGACACCGTTGGACACCGTGGGACAACGTGGGACAACGTGGGACACCGTTGGACACCGTGGGACACCGTTGGACAAGGTGGGACAACGTGGGACAACGTGGGACAACGTGGGACAACGTGGGACACCGTTGGACACCGTGGGACACCGTTGGACACCGTTGGACATCGTTGGACACCGTGGGACAACGTGGGACAACGTGGGAAACCATGGAACAACGTGGGACAACGTGGGACAACGTGGGACAACGTGGGACAACGTGGGACACCGTTGGACACCGTTGGACAACGTGGGACAACGTGGGACAACGTGGGACAACGTGGGACACCGTTGGACACCGTGGGACACCGTTGGACAAGGTGGGACAACGTGGGACAACGTGGGACAACGTGGGACAACGTGGGACACCGTTGGACACCGTGGGACACCGTTGGACACCGTTGGACATCGTTGGACACCGTGGGACAACGTGGGACAACGTGGGAAACCATGGAACAACGTGGGACAACGTGGGACAACGTGGGACAACGTGGGACAACGTGGGACACCGTTGGACACCGTTGGACAACGTGGGACAACGTGGGACAACGTGGGACAACGTGGGACACCGTGGGACACCGTGGGACACCGTTGGACAAGGTGGGACAACGTGGGACAACGTGGGACAACGTGGGACAACGTGGGACACCGTTGGACACCGTGGGACACCGTTGGACACCGTTGGACATCGTTGGACACCGTGGGACAACGTGGGACAACGTGGGAAACCATGGAACAACGTGGGACAACGTGGGACAACGTGGGACAACGTGGGACAACGTGGGACAACGTGGGACACCGTTGGACATCGTTGGACACCGTGGGACAACGTGGGACAACGTGGGACACCGTTGGACACCGTTGGACATCGTTGGACACCGTTGGACACCGTGGGACAACGTGGGACAACGTGGGACAACGTGGGACAACGTGGGACAACGTAGGACAACGTGGGACAACGTGGGACACCGTTGGACATCGTTGGACATCGTTGGACACCGTGGGACAACGTGGGACAACGTGGGACAACGTGGGACACCGTTGGACACCGTTGGACATCGTTGGACATCGTTGGACATCGTGGGACACCGTTGGACATCGTTGGACACCGTTGGACATCGTTGGACACCGTGGGACAACGTGGGACAGCGTGGGACAACGTGGGACAACGTGGGACAACGTGGGACAACGTGGGACAACGTGGGACACCGTTGGACATCGTTGGACACCGTGGGACAACGTGGGACAACGTGGGACAACGTGGGACACCGTTGGACACCGTGGGACACCGTTGGACAACGTGGGACAACGTGGGACAACGTGGGACAACGTGGGACAACGTGGGACAACGTGGGACAACGTGGGACACCGTTGGACACCGTTGGACATCGTTGGACACCGTGGGACAACGTGGGACAACGTGGGAAACCATGGAACAACGTGGGACAACGTGGGACAACGTGGGACAACGTGGGACAATGTGGGACACCGTTGGACACCGTTGGACAACGTGGGACAACGTGGGACAACGTGGGACAACGTGGGACACCGTTGGACACCGTGGGACACCGTTGGACAAGGTGGGACAACGTGGGACAACGTGGGACAACGTGGGACAACGTGGGACAACGTGGGAAACCATGGAACAACGTGGGACAACGTGGGACAACGTGGGACAACGTGGGACAACGTGGGACACCGTTGGACACCGTTGGACAACGTGGGACAACGTGGGACAACGTGGGACAACGTGGGACACCGTTGGACACCGTGGGACACCGTTGGACAAGGTGGGACAACGTGGGACAACGTGGGACAACGTGGGACAACGTGGGACACCGTTGGACACCGTGGGACACCGTTGGACACCGTTGGACATCGTTGGACACCGTGGGACAACGTGGGACAACGTGGGAAACCATGGAACAACGTGGGACAACGTGGGACAACGTGGGACAACGTGGGACAACGTGGGACAACGTGGGACACCGTTGGACATCGTTGGACACCGTGGGACAACGTGGGACAACGTGGGACACCGTTGGACACCGTTGGACATCGTTGGACACCGTTGGACACCGTGGGACAACGTGGGACAACGTGGGACAACGTGGGACAACGTGGGACAACGTAGGACAACGTGGGACAACGTGGGACACCGTTGGACATCGTTGGACAACGTGGGACATCGTGGGACAACGTGGGACAACGTGGGACAACGTGGGACAACGTGGGACACCGTTGGACACCGTGGGACACCGTTGGACAAGGTGGGACAACGTGGGACAACGTGGGACAACGTGGGACAACGTGGGACACCGTTGGACACCGTGGGACACCGTTGGACACCGTTGGACATCGTGGGACACCGTTGGACATCGTTGGACAACGTGGGACATCGTGGGACAACGTGGGACAACGTGGGACAACGTGGGACAACGTGGGACACCGTTGGACACCGTGGGACACCGTTGGACACCGTTGGACACCGTGGGACACCGTTGGACACCGTTGGACATCGTTGGACACCGTTGGACACCGTTGGACACCGTTGGACACCGTGGGACAACGTGGGACAACGTGGGACAACGTGGGACAACGTGGGACAACGTGGGACAACGTGGGACAACGTGGGACAACGTGGGACAACGTGGGACAACGTGGGACAACGTGGGACAACGTGGGACAACGTGGGACCACGTGGGACAACGTGGGACAACGTGGGACAACGTGGGACAACGTGGGACAACGTGGGACAACGTGGGACAACGTGGGACACCGTTGGACACCGTGGGACAACGTGGGACACCGTTGGACATCGTTGGACACCGTGGGACAACGTGGGACAACGTGGGACAACGTGGGACAACGTGGGACAACGTGGGACAACGTGGGACAACGTGGGACAACGTGGGACATCGTGGGACAACGTGGGACAACGTGGGACAACGTGGGACAACGTGGGACAACGTGGGACAACGTGGGACACCGTTGGACAACGTGGGACACCGTTGGACATCGTTGGACACCGTGGGACAACGTGGGACAACGTGGGACAACGTGGGACACCGTTGGACACCGTTGGACATCGTTGGACATCGTTGGACATCGTGGGACACCGTTGGACATCGTTGGACACCGTTGGACATCGTTGGACACCGTGGGACAACGTGGGACAGCGTGGGACAACGTGGGACAACGTGGGACAACGTGGGACAACGTGGGACAACGTGGGACACCGTTGGACATCGTTGGACACCGTGGGACAACGTGGGACAACGTGGGACAACGTGGGACACCGTTGGACACCGTGGGACACCGTTGGACAACGTGGGACAACGTGGGACAACGTGGGACAACGTGGGACAACGTGGGACAACGTGGGACAACGTGGGACACCGTTGGACACCGTTGGACATCGTTGGACACCGTGGGACAACGTGGGACAACGTGGGAAACCATGGAACAACGTGGGACAACGTGGGACAACGTGGGACAACGTGGGACAATGTGGGACACCGTTGGACACCGTTGGACAACGTGGGACAACGTGGGACAACGTGGGACAACGTGGGACACCGTTGGACACCGTGGGACACCGTTGGACAAGGTGGGACAACGTGGGACAACGTGGGACAACGTGGGACAACGTGGGACACCGTTGGACACCGTGGGACACCGTTGGACACCGTTGGACATCGTTGGACACCGTGGGACAACGTGGGACAACGTGGGAAACCATGGAACAACGTGGGACAACGTGGGACAACGTGGGACAACGTGGGACAACGTGGGACACCGTTGGACACCGTTGGACAACGTGGGACAACGTGGGACAACGTGGGACAACGTGGGACACCGTTGGACACCGTGGGACACCGTTGGACAAGGTGGGACAACGTGGGACAACGTGGGACAACGTGGGACAACGTGGGACACCGTTGGACACCGTGGGACACCGTTGGACACCGTTGGACATCGTTGGACACCGTGGGACAACGTGGGACAACGTGGGAAACCATGGAACAACGTGGGACAACGTGGGACAACGTGGGACAACGTGGGACAACGTGGGACAACGTGGGACACCGTTGGACATCGTTGGACACCGTGGGACAACGTGGGACAACGTGGGACACCGTTGGACACCGTTGGACATCGTTGGACACCGTTGGACACCGTGGGACAACGTGGGACAACGTGGGACAACGTGGGACAACGTGGGACAACGTAGGACAACGTGGGACAACGTGGGACACCGTTGGACATCGTTGGACAACGTGGGACATCGTGGGACAACGTGGGACAACGTGGGACAACGTGGGACAACGTGGGACACCGTTGGACACCGTGGGACACCGTTGGACACCGTTGGACACCGTGGGACAACGTGGGACAACGTGGGACAACGTGGGACAACGTGGGACAACGTGGGACAACGTGGGACAACGTGGGACAACGTGGGACAACGTGGGACAACGTGGGACAACGTGGGACAACGTGGGACAACGTGGGACCACGTGGGACAACGTGGGACAACGTGGGACAACGTGGGACAACGTGGGACAACGTGGGACAACGTGGGACAACGTGGGACACCGTTGGACACCGTGGGACAACGTGGGACACCGTTGGACATCGTTGGACACCGTGGGACAACGTGGGACAACGTGGGACAACGTGGGACAACGTGGGACAACGTGGGACACCGTTGGACACCGTGGGACACCGTTGGACACCGTTGGACATCGTTGGACACCGTGGGACAACGTGGGACAACGTGGGAAACCATGGAACAACGTGGGACAACGTGGGACAACGTGGGACAACGTGGGACAACGTGGGACAACGTGGGACAACGTGGGACACCGTTGGACACCGTTGGACAACGTGGGACAACGTGGGACAACGTGGGACAACGTGGGACACCGTTGGACACCGTGGGACACCGTTGGACAAGGTGGGACAACGTGGGACAACGTGGGACAACGTGGGACAACGTGGGACACCGTTGGACACCGTGGGACACCGTTGGACACCGTTGGACATCGTTGGACACCGTGGGACAACGTGGGACAACGTGGGAAACCATGGAACAACGTGGGACAACGTGGGACAACGTGGGACAACGTGGGACAACGTGGGACACCGTTGGACACCGTTGGACAACGTGGGACAACGTGGGACAACGTGGGACAACGTGGGACACCGTTGGACACCGTGGGACACCGTTGGACAACGTGGGACAACGTGGGACAACGTGGGACAACGTGGGACAACGTGGGACACCGTTGGACACCGTGGGACAACGTGGGACAACGTGGGACAACGTGGGACAACGTGGGACAACGTGGGACAACGTGGGACATCGTGGGACAACGTGGGACAACGTGGGACAACGTGGGACAACGTGGGACACCGTTGGACATCGTTGGACACCGTGGGACAACGTTGGACATCGTTGGACACCGTGGGACAACGTGGGACAACGTGGGACAACGTGGGACAACGTGGGACAACGTGGGACAACGTGGGACACCGTTGGGCATCGTTGGACACCGTGGGACAACGTGGGACACCGTTGGACAACGTGGGACATCGTTGGACATCGTTGGACATCGTTGGACACCGTTGGACACCGTTGGACACCGTTGGACACCGTTGGACATCGGTGGACATTGTGGGACAACGTGGGACAACGTGGGAAACCATGGAACAACGTGGGACAACGTGGGACAACGTGGGACAACGTGGGACAACGTGGGACAACGTGGGACAACGTGGGACACCGTTGGACACCGTGGGACACCGTTGGACAAGGTGGGACAACGTGGGACAACGTGGGACAACGTGGGACAACGTGGGACACCGTTGGACACCGTGGGACACCGTTGGACACCGTTGGACATCGTTGGACACCGTGGGACAACGTGGGACAACGTGGGAAACCATGGAACAACGTGGGACAACGTGGGACAACGTGGGACAACGTGGGACACCGTTGGACACCGTTGGACAACGTGGGACAACGTGGGACAACGTGGGACAACGTGGGACACCGTTGGACACCGTGGGACACCGTTGGACAACGTGGGACAACGTGGGACAACGTGGGACAACGTGGGACAACGTGGGACAACGTGGGACAACGTGGGACATCGTGGGACAACGTGGGACAACGTGGGACAACGTGGGACAACGTGGGACACCGTTGGACATCGTTGGACACCGTGGGACAACGTTGGACATCGTTGGACACCGTGGGACAACGTGGGACAACGTGGGACAACGTGGGACAACGTGGGACAACGTGGGACAACGTGGGACAACGTGGGACATCGTGGGACAACGTGGGACAACGTGGGACAACGTGGGACAACGTGGGACAACGTGGGACACCGTTGGACAACGTGGGACACCGTTGGACATCGTTGGACATCGTTGGACATCGTGGGACACCGTTGGACATCGTTGGACACCGTTGGACATCGTTGGACACCGTGGGACAACGTGGGACAACGTGGGACAACGTGGGACAACGTGGGACAACGTGGGACAACGTGGGACAACGTGGGACAACGTGGGACATCGTGGGACAACGTGGGACAACGTGGGACAACGTGGGACAACGTGGGACACCGTTGGACATCGTTGGACACCGTGGGACAACGTTGGACATCGTTGGACACCGTGGGACAACGTGGGACAACGTGGGACAACGTGGGACAACGTGGGACAACGTGGGACAACGTGGGACAACGTGGGACATCGTGGGACAACGTGGGACAACGTGGGACAACGTGGGACAACGTGGGACAACGTGGGACACCGTTGGACAACGTGGGACACCGTTGGACATCGTTGGACACCGTGGGACAACGTGGGACAACGTGGGACAACGTGGGACACCGTTGGACACCGTTGGACATCGTTGGACATCGTTGGACATCGTGGGACAACGTGGGACAACGTGGGACAACGTGGGACAACGTGGGACAACGTGGGACAACGTGGGACAACGTGGGACATCGTGGGACAACGTGGGACAACGTGGGACAACGTGGGAGAACGTGGGACAACGTGGGACACCGTTGGACACCGTGGGACACCGTTGGACACCGTTGGACATCGTTGGACACCGTGGGACAACGTGGGACAACGTGGGACAACGTGGGAAACCATGGAACAACGTGGGACAACGTGGGACAACGTGGGACAACGTGGGACAACGTGGGACACCGTTGGACATCGTGGGACAACGTGGGACAACGTGGGACAACGTGGGACAACGTGGGACAACGTAGGACAACGTGGGACAACGTGGGACACCGTTGGACATCGTTGGACAACGTGGGACATCGTTGGACAACGTGGGACAACGTGGGACAACGTGGGACAACGTGGGACAACGTGGGACACCGTTGGACACCGTGGGACACCGTTGGACACCGTTGGACACCGTGGGACACCGTTGGACACCGTTGGACATCGTTGGACACCGTTGGACACCGTTGGACACCGTTGGACACCGTGGGACAACGTGGGACAACGTGGGACAACGTGGGACAACGTGGGACAACGTGGGACAACGTGGGACAACGTGGGACAACGTGGGACAACGTGGGACAACGTGGGACAACGTGGGACAACGTGGGACAACGTGGGACCACGTGGGACAACGTGGGACAACGTGGGACAACGTGGGACAACGTGGGACAACGTGGGACAACGTGGGACACCGTTGGGCATCGTTGGACACCGTGGGACAACGTGGGACACCGTTGGACAACGTGGGACATCGTTGGACATCGTTGGACATCGTTGGACACCGTTGGACACCGTTGGACACCGTTGGACACCGTTGGACACCGTGGGACAACGTGGGACAACGTGGGACAACGTGGGAAACCATGGAACAACGTGGGACAACGTGGGACAACGTGGGACAACGTGGGACAACGTGGGACACCGTTGGACATCGTTGGACAACGTGGGACAACGTGGGACAACGTGGGACAACGTGGGACAACGTGGGACAACGTGGGACAACGTGGGACACCGTTGGACACCGTGGGACACCGTTGGACACCGTTGGACATCGTTGGACACCGTGGGACAACGTGGGACAACGTGGGACAACGTGGGACAACGTGGGACAACGTGGGACAACGTGGGACAACGTGGGACATCGTGGGACAACGTGGGACAACGTGGGACAACGTGGGACAACGTGGGACAACGTGGGACACCGTTGGACAACGTGGGACACCGTTGGACATCGTTGGACACCGTGGGACAACGTGGGACAACGTGGGACAACGTGGGACACCGTTGGACACCGTTGGACATCGTTGGACATCGTTGGACATCGTGGGACACCGTTGGACATCGTTGGACACCGTTGGACATCGTTGGACACCGTGGGACAACGTGGGACAACGTGGGACAACGTGGGACAACGTGGGACAACGTGGGACAACGTGGGACAACGTGGGACAACGTGGGACATCGTGGGACAACGTGGGACAACGTGGGGCAACGTGGGACAACGTGGGACACCGTTGGACATCGTTGGACACCGTGGGACAACGTGGGACAACGTGGGACAACGTGGGAAACCATGGAACAACGTGGGACAACGTGGGACAACGTGGGACAACGTGGGACAACGTGGGACACCGTTGGACATCGTTGGACACCGTGGGACAACGTGGGACAACGTGGGACAACGTGGGACACCGTTGGACACCGTGGGACACCGTTGGACAACGTGGGACAACGTGGGACAACGTGGGACAACGTGGGACAACGTGGGACAACGTGGGACAACGTGGGACAACGTGGGACAACGTGGGACACCGTTGGACACCGTGGGACACCGTTGGACAACGTGGGACAACGTGGGACAACGTGGGACAACGTGGGACAACGTGGGACACCGTTGGACACCGTGGGACACCGTTGGACACCGTTGGACATCGTTGGACACCGTGGGACAACGTGGGACAACGTGGAACAACGTGGGAAACCATGGAACAACGTGGGACAACGTGGGACAACGTGGGACAACGTGGGACAACGTGGGACACCGTTGGACATCGTTGGACACCGTGGGACAACGTGGGACAACGTGGGACACCGTTGGACACCGTTGGACATCGTTGGACACCGTTGGACACCGTGGGACAACGTGGGACAACGTGGGACATCGTTGGACATCGTTGGACATCGTGGGACACCGTTGGACATCGTTGGACACCGTTGGACATCGTGGGACACCGTTGGACACCGTTGGACATCGTTGGACACCGTGGGACAACGTGGGACAACGTGGAACAACGTGGGAAACCATGGAACAACGTGGGACAACGTGGGACAACGTGGGACAACGTGGGACAACGTGGGACAACGTGGGACAACGTGGGACAACGTGGGACAACGTGGGACAACGTGGGACAACGTGGGACAACGTGGGACACCGTTGGGCATCGTTGGACACCGTGGGACAACGTGGGACACCGTTGGGCATCGTTGGACACCGTGGGACAACGTGGGACACCGTTGGACAACGTGGGACATCGTTGGACATCGTTGGACATCGTTGGACACCGTTGGACACCGTTGGACACCGTTGGACACCGTTGGACACCGTGGGACAACGTGGGACAACGTGGGACAACGTGGGAAACCATGGAACAACGTGGGACAACGTGGGACAACGTGGGACAACGTGGGACAACGTGGGACACCGTTGGACATCGTTGGACAACGTGGGACAACGTGGGACAACGTGGGACAACGTGGGACAACGTGGGACAACGTGGGACACCGTTGGACACCGTGGGACACCGTTGGACACCGTTGGACATCGTGGGACACCGTGGGACAACGTGGGACAACGTGGGACAACGTGGGACAACGTGGGACAACGTGGGACAACGTGGGACAACGTGGGACATCGTGGGACAACGTGGGACAACGTGGGACAACGTGGGACAACGTGGGACAACGTGGGACACCGTTGGACAACGTGGGACACCGTTGGACATCGTTGGACACCGTGGGACAACGTGGGACAACGTGGGACAACGTGGGACACCGTTGGACACCGTTGGACATCGTTGGACATCGTTGGACATCGTGGGACACCGTTGGACATCGTTGGACACCGTTGGACATCGTTGGACACCGTGGGACAACGTGGGACAACGTGGGACAACGTGGGACAACGTGGGACAACGTGGGACAACGTGGGACAACGTGGGACAACGTGGGACAACGTGGGACAACGTGGGACAACGTGGGACAACGTGGGACAACGTGGGACACCGTTGGACATCGTTGGACACCGTGGGACAACGTGGGACAACGTGGGACAACGTGGGAAACCATGGAACAACGTGGGACAACGTGGGACAACGTGGGACAACGTGGGACAACGTGGGACACCGTTGGACATCGTTGGACACCGTGGGACAACGTGGGACAACGTGGGACAACGTGGGACACCGTTGGACACCGTGGGACACCGTGGGACAACGTGGGACAACGTGGGACAACGTGGGACAACGTGGGACAACGTGGGACAACGTGGGACAACGTGGGACAACGTGGGACAACGTGGGACACCGTTGGACACCGTGGGACACCGTTGGACAACGTGGGACAACGTGGGACAACGTGGGACAACGTGGGACAACGTGGGACACCGTTGGACACCGTGGGACACCGTTGGACACCGTTGGACATCGTTGGACACCGTGGGACAACGTGGGACAACGTGGGACAACGTGGGAAACCATGGAACAACGTGGGACAACGTGGGACAACGTGGGACAACGTGGGACAACGTGGGACACCGTTGGACATCGTTGGACACCGTGGGACAACGTGGGACAACGTGGGACACCGTTGGACACCGTTGGACATCGTTGGACACCGTTGGACACCGTGGGACAACGTGGGACAACGTGGGACAACGTGGGACAACGTGGGACAACGTAGGACAACGTGGGACAACGTGGGACACCGTTGGACACCGTGGGACACCGTTGGACACCGTTGGACATCGTTGGACACCGTGGGACAACGTGGGACAACGTGGGACAACGTGGGAAACCATGGAACAACGTGGGACAACGTGGGACAACGCGGGACAACGTGGGACAACGTGGGACACCGTTGGACATCGTTGGACACCGTGGGACAACGTGGGACAACGTGGGACACCGTTGGACACCGTTGGACATCGTTGGACACCGTTGGACACCGTGGGACAACGTGGGACAACGTGGGACAACGTGGGACAACGTGGGACAACGTAGGACAACGTGGGACAACGTGGGACACCGTTGGACATCGTTGGACAACGTGGGACATCGTGGGACAACGTGGGACAACGTGGGACAACGTGGGACAACGTGGGACACCGTTGGACACCGTGGGACACCGTTGGACACCGTTGGACACCGTGGGACACCGTGGGACAACGTGGGACCACGTGGGACAACGTGGAACAACGTGGGACAACGTGGGACAACGTGGGACAACGTGGGACAACGTGGGACACCGTTGGGCATCGTTGGACACCGTGGGACAACGTGGGACACCGTTGGACAACGTGGGACATCGTTGGACATCGTTGGACATCGTTGGACACCGTTGGACACCGTTGGACACCGTTGGACACCGTTGGACATCGGTGGACATCGTGGGACACCGTTGGACACCGTTGGACATCGTTGGACACCGTTGGACACCGTGGGACAACGTGGGACAACGTGGGACAACGTGGGACAACGTGGGACAACGTGGGACAACGTGGGACAACGTGGGACAACGTGGGACACCGTTGGACACCGTGGGACACCGTTGGACAAGGTGGGACAACGTGGGACAACGTGGGACAACGTGGGACAACGTGGGACACCGTTGGACACCGTGGGACACCGTTGGACACCGTTGGACATCGTTGGACACCGTGGGACAACGTGGGACAACGTGGGAAACCATGGAACAACGTGGGACAACGTGGGACAACGTGGGACAACGTGGGACAACGTGGGACACCGTTGGACACCGTTGGACAACGTGGGACAACGTGGGACAACGTGGGACAACGTGGGACACCGTTGGACACCGTGGGACACCGTTGGACAACGTGGGACAACG
This sequence comes from Bombus terrestris, assembly GCF_910591885.1. Lineage (NCBI taxonomy): Eukaryota > Metazoa > Arthropoda > Insecta > Hymenoptera > Apidae > Bombus > Bombus terrestris. The sequence continues at coordinate 31,554 of NW_025963588.1, forward strand.
TGGGACAACGTGGGACAACGTGGGACAACGTGGGACACCGTTGGACACCGTGGGACACCGTTGGACACCGTTGGACATCGTTGGACACCGTGGGACAACGTGGGACAACGTGGGACAACGTGGGACAACGTGGGACAACGTGGGACAACGTGGGACACCGTGGGACACCGTTGGACACCGCTGGACATCGTTGGACACCGTGGGACAACGTGGGACAACGTGGGACAACGTGGGACAACGTGGGACAACGTGGGACAACGTGGGACAACGTGGGACATCGTGGGACAACGTGGGACAACGTGGGACAACGTGGGACAACGTGGGACAACGTGGGACACCGTTGGACAACGTGGGACACCGTTGGACATCGTTGGACACCGTGGGACAACGTGGGACAACGTGGGACAACGTGGGACACCGTTGGACACCGTTGGACATCGTTGGACATCGTTGGACATCGTGGGACACCGTTGGACATCGTTGGACACCGTTGGACATCGTTGGACACCGTGGGACAACGTGGGACAACGTGGGACAACGTGGGACAACGTGGGACAACGTGGGACAACGTGGGACACCGTTGGACATCGTTGGACACCGTGGGACAACGTGGGACAACGTGGGACAACGTGGGAAACCATGGAACAACGTGGGACAACGTGGGACAACGTGGGACAACGTGGGACAACGTGGGACACCGTTGGACATCGTTGGACACCGTGGGACAACGTGGGACAACGTGGGACACCGTTGGACACCGTTGGACACCGTGGGACACCGTTGGACAACGTGGGACAACGTGGGACAACGTGGGACAACGTGGGACAACGTGGGACAACGTAGGACAACGTGGGACAACGTGGGACACCGTTGGACATCGTTGGACAACGTGGGACATCGTGGGACAACGTGGGACAACGTGGGACGACGTGGGACAACGTGGGACACCGTTGGACACCGTGGGACACCGTTGGACACCGTTGGACACCGTGGGACACCGTTGGACACCGTTGGACATCGTTGGACACCGTTGGACACCGTTGGACACCGTTGGACACCGTGGGACAACGTGGGACAACGTGGCACAACGTGGGACAACGTGGGACAACGTGGGACAACGTGGGACAACGTGGGACAACGTGGGACAACGTGGGACAACGTGGGACAACGTGGGACAACGTGGGACAACGTGGGACAACGTGGGACAACGTGGGACACCGTTGGACACCGTGGGACACCGTTGGACAACGTGGGACAACGTGGGACAACGTGGGACAACGTGGGACAACGTGGGACACCGTTGGACACCGTGGGACACCGTTGGACACCGTTGGACATCGTTGGACACCGTGGGACAACGTGGGACAACGTGGGATACCATGGAACAACGTGGGACAACGTGGGACAACGTGGGACAACGTGGGACAACGTGGGACACCGTTGGACATCGTTGGACACCGTGGGACAACGTGGGACAACGTGGGACAACGTGGGACACCGTTGGACACCGTGGGACACCGTTGGACAACGTGGGACAACGTGGGACAACGTGGGACAACGTGGGACACCGTTGGACATCGTTGGACACCGTGGGACAACGTGGGACAACGTGGGACAACGTGGGAAACCATGGAACAACGTGGGACAACGTGGGACAACGTGGGACAACGTGGGACAACGTGGGACACCGTTGGACATCGTGGGACACCGTGGGACAACGTGGGACAACGTGGGACAACGTGGGACAACGTGGGACAACGTGGGACAACGTGGGACACCGTTGGACATCGTGGGACACCGTGGGACACCGTTGGACAACGTGGGACAACGTGGGACAACGTGGGACAACGTGGGACAACGTGGGACAACGTGGGACAACGTGGGACAACGTGGGACACCGTTGGACACCGTGGGACACCGTTGGACAACGTGGGACAACGTGGGACAACGTGGGACAACGTGGGACAACGTGGGACACCGTTGGACACCGTGGGACACCGTTGGACACCGTTGGACATCGTTGGACACCGTGGGACAACGTGGGACAACGTGGGACAACGTGGGAAACCATGGAACAACGTGGGACAACGTGGGACAACGTGGGACAACGTGGGACACCGTTGGACATCGTTGGACAACGTGGGACATCGTGGGACAACGTGGGACAACGTGGGACAACGTGGGACAACGTGGGACACCGTTGGACACCGTGGGACACCGTTGGACACCGTTGGACACCGTGGGACACCGTTGGACACCGTTGGACATCGTTGGACACCGTTGGACACCGTTGGACACCGTTGGACACCGTGGGACAACGTGGGACAACGTGGCACAACGTGGGACAACGTGGGACAACGTGGGACAACGTGGGACAACGTGGGACACCGTTGGGCATCGTTGGACACCGTGGGACAACGTGGGACACCGTTGGACAACGTGGGACATCGTTGGACATCGTTGGACATCGTTGGACACCGTTGGACACCGTTGGACACCGTTGGACACCGTTGGACATCGGTGGACATCGTGGGACACCGTTGGACACCGTTGGACATCGTTGGACACCGTTGGACACCGTGGGACAACGTGGGACAACGTGGGACAACGTGGGACAACGTGGGACAACGTGGGACAACGTGGGACAACGTGGGACAACGTGGGACAACGTGGGACACCGTTGGACATCGTTGGACAACGTGGGACATCGTGGGACAACGTGGGACAACGTGGGACAACGTGGGACAACGTGGGACACCGTTGGACACCGTGGGACACCGTTGGACACCGTTGGACACCGTGGGACACCGTTGGACACCGTGGGACACCGTTGGACACCGTTGGACAGCGTTGGACACCGTGGGACAACGTGGGACAACGTGGGACAACGTGGGACAACGTGGGACAACGTGGGACAACGTGGGACAACGTGGGACAACGTGGGACAACGTGGGACAACGTGGGACAACGTGGGACAACGTGGGACAACGTGGGACCACGTGGGACAACGTGGGACAACGTGGGACAACGTGGGACAACGTGGGACAACGTGGGACAACGTGGGACACCGTTGGGCATCGTTGGACACCGTGGGACAACGTGGGACACCGTTGGACAACGTGGGACATCGTTGGACATCGTTGGACATCGTTGGACACCGTTGGACACCGTTGGACACCGTTGGACACCGTTGGACATCGGTGGACATCGTGGGACACCGTTGGACACCGTTGGACATCGTTGGACACCGTTGGACACCGTGGGACAACGTGGGACAACGTGGGACAACGTGGGACAACGTGGGACAACGTGGGACAACGTGGGACAACGTGGGACAACGTGGGACAACGTGGGACACCGTTGGACACCGTGGGACACCGTTGGACACCGTTGGACATCGTTGGACACCGTGGGACAACGTGGGACAACGTGGGAAACCATGGAACAACGTGGGACAACGTGGGACAACGTGGGACAACGTGGGACAACGTGGGACACCGTTGGACATCGTTGGACACCGTGGGACAACGTAGGACAACGTGGGACAACGTGGGACACCGTTGGACACCGTGGGACACCGTTGGACAACGTGGGACAACGTGGGACAACGTGGGACAACGTGGGACACCGTTGGACACCGTGGGACACCGTTGGACAACGTGGGACAACGTGGGACAACGTGGGACAACGTGGGACAACGTGGGACACCGTTGGACACCGTGGGACACCGTTGGACACCGTTGGACATCGTTGGACACCGTGGGACAACGTGGGACAACGTGGGACAACGTGGGAAACCATGGAACAACGTGGGACAACGTGGGACAACGTGGGACAACGTGGGACAACGTGGGACACCGTTGGACATCGTTGGACACCGTGGGACAACGTGGGACAACGTGGGACACCGTTGGACACCGTTGGACATCGTTGGACACCGTTGGACACCGTGGGACAACGTGGGACAACGTGGGACAACGTGGGACAACGTGGGACAACGTAGGACAACGTGGGACAACGTGGGACACCGTTGGACATCGTTGGACAACGTGGGACATCGTGGGACAACGTGGGACAACGTGGGACAACGTGGGACAACGTGGGACAACGTGGGACAACGTGGGACAACGTGGGACCACGTGGGACAACGTGGGACAACGTGGGACAACGTGGGACAACGTGGGACAACGTGGGACAACGTGGGACAACGTGGGACAACGTGGGACAACGTGTGAAACCATGGAACAACGTGGGACAACGTGGGACAACGTGGGACAACGTGGGACAACGTGGGACACCGATGGACATCGTTGGACACCGTGGGACAACGTGGGACAACGTGGGACAACGTGGGACACCGTTGGACACCGTGGGACACCGTGGGACAACGTGGGACAACGTGGGACAACGTGGGACAACGTGGGACAACGTGGGACAACGTGGGACAACGTGGGACAACGTGGGACAACGTGGGACACCGTTGGACACCGTGGGACACCGTTGGACAACGTGGGACAACGTGGGACAACGTGGGACAACGTGGGACAACGTGGGACACCGTTGGACACCGTGGGACACCGTTGGACACCGTTGGACATCGTTGGACACCGTGGGACAACGTGGGACAACGTGGGACAACGTGGGAAACCATGGAACAACGTGGGACAACGTGGGACAACGTGGGACAACGTGGGACAACGTGGGACACCGTTGGACATCGTTGGACACCGTGGGACAACGTGGGACAACGTGGGACACCGTTGGACACCGTTGGACATCGTTGGACACCGTTGGACACCGTGGGACACCGTCGGACATCGTTGGACACCGTGGGACAACGTGGGACAACGTGGGACAACTTGGGAAACCATGGAACAACGTGGGACAACGTGGGACAACGTGGGACAACGTGGGACAACGTGGGACAACGTGGGACAACATGGGACACCGTTGGACAACGTGGGACACCGTTGGACACCGTGGGACACCGTTGGACACCGTCGGACATCGTTGGACACCGTGGGACAACGTGGGACAACGTGGGACAACGTGGGAAACCATGGAACAACGTGGGACAACGTGGGACAACGTGGGACAACGTGGGACAACGTGGGACAACGTGGGACACCGTTGGACATCGTTGGACACCGTGGGAAAACGTGGGACAACGTGGGACACCGTTGGACACCGTGGGACACCGTTGGACAACGTGGGACAACGTGGGACAACGTGGGACAACATGGGACACCGTTGGACACCGTGGGACACCGTTGGACAACGTGGGACAACGTGGGACAACGTGGGACAACGTGGGACAACGTGGGACACCGTTGGACACCGTGGGACACCGTTGGACACCGTCGGACATCGTTGGACACCGTGGGACAACGTGGGACAACGTGGGACAACGTGGGAAACCATGGAACAACGTGGGACAACGTGGGACAACGTGGGACAACGTGGGACAACGTGGGACAACGTGGGACACCGTTGGACATCGTTGGACACCGTGGGAAAACGTGGGACAACGTGGGACAACGTGGGACAACGTGGGACACCGTTGGACATCGTTGGACACCGTTGGACACCGTGGGACAACGTGGGACAACGTGGGACAACGTGGGACAACGTGGGACAACGTGGGACAACGTGGGACAACGTGGGACAACGTGGGACATCGTGGGACAACGTGGGACAACGTGGGACACCGTTGGACACCGTGGGACAACGTGGGACAACGTGGGACAACGTGGGACAACGTGGGACAACGTGGGACACCGTTGGACACCGTGGAACACCGTTGGACAACGTGGGACAACGTGGGACAACGTGGGACAACGTGGGACAACGTGGGACAACGTGGGACAACGTGGGACAACGTGGGACACCGTTGGACACCGTGGGACACCGTTGGACAACGTGGGACAACGTGGGACAACGTGGGACAACGTGGGACAACGTGGGACACCGTTGGACACCGTGGGACACCGTTGGACACCGTTGGACATCGTTGGACACCGTGGGACAACGTGGGACAACGTGGGACAACGTGGGAAACCATGGAACAACGTGGGACAACGTGGGACAACGTGGGACAACGTGGGACACCGTGGGACATCGTTGGACAACGTGGGACATCGTGGGACAACGTGGGACAACGTGGGACAACGTGGGACAACGTGGGACACCGTTGGACACCGTGGGACACCGTTGGACACCGTTGGACACCGTGGGACACCGTTGGACACCGTTGGACATCGTTGGACACCGTTGGACACCGTTGGACACCGTTGGACACCGTGGGACAACGTGGGACAACGTGGCACAACGTGGGACAACGTGGGACAACGTGGGACAACGTGGGACAACGTGGGACAACGTGGGACAACGTGGGACAACGTGGGACAACGTGGGACAACGTGGGACAACGTGGGACAACGTGGGACAACGTGGGACACCGTTGGGCATCGTTGGACACCGTGGGACAACGTGGGACACCGTTGGACAACGTGGGACATCGTTGGACATCGTTGGACATCGTTGGACACCGTTGGACACCGTTGGACACCGTTGGACACCGTTGGACATCGGTGGACATCGTGGGACACCGTTGGACACCGCTGGACATCGTTGGACACCGTTGGACACCGTGGGACAACGTGGGACAACGTGGGACAACGTGGGACAACGTGGGACAACGTGGGACAACGTGGGACAACGTGGGACAACGTGGGACAACGTGGGACACCGTTGGACATCGTTGGACAACGTGGGACATCGTGGGACAACGTGGGACAACGTGGGACAACGTGGGACAACGTGGGACACCGTTGGACACCGTGGGACACCGTTGGACACCGTTGGACACCGTGGGACACCGTTGGACACCGTTGGACATCGTTGGACACCGTTGGACACCGTTGGACAGCGTTGGACACCGTGGGACAACGTGGGACAACGTGGCACAACGTGGGACAACGTGGGACAACGTGGGACAACGTGGGACAACGTGGGACAACGTGGGACAACGTGGGACAACGTGGGACAACGTGGGACAACGTGGGACAACGTGGGACCACGTGGGACAACGTGGGACAACGTGGGACAACGTGGGACAACGTGGGACATCGTGGGACAACGTGGGACAACGTGGGACACCGTTGGACACCGTGGGACAACGTGGGACAACGTGGGACAACGTGGGACAACGTGGGACAACGTGGGACACCGTTGGACACCGTGGAACACCGTTGGACAACGTGGGACAACGTGGGACAACGTGGGACAACGTGGGACAACGTGGGACAACGTGGGACAACGTGGGACAACGTGGGACACCGTTGGACACCGTGGGACACCGTTGGACAACGTGGGACAACGTGGGACAACGTGGGACAACGTGGGACAACGTGGGACACCGTTGGACACCGTGGGACACCGTTGGACACCGTTGGACATCGTTGGACACCGTGGGACAACGTGGGACAACGTGGGACAACGTGGGAAACCATGGAACAACGTGGGACAACGTGGGACAACGTGGGACAACGTGGGACACCGTTGGACACCGTTGGACAACGTGGGACATCGTGGGACAACGTGGGACAACGTGGGACAACGTGGGACAACGTGGGACACCGTTGGACACCGTGGGACACCGTTGGACACCGTTGGACACCGTGGGACACCGTTGGACACCGTTGGACATCGTTGGACACCGTTGGACACCGTTGGACACCGTGGGACACCGTGGGACAACGTGGGACAACGTGGCACAACGTGGGACAACGTGGGACAACGTGGGACAACGTGGGACAACGTGGGACAACGTGGGACAACGTGGGACAACGTGGGACAACGTGGGACAACGTGGGACAACGTGGGACAACGTGGGACAACGTGGGACACCGTTGGGCATCGTTGGACACCGTGGGACAACGTGGGACACCGTTGGACAACGTGGGACATCGTTGGACATCGTTGGACATCGTTGGACACCGTTGGACACCGTTGGACACCGTTGGACACCGTTGGACATCGGTGGACATCGTGGGACACCGTTGGACACCGTTGGACATCGTTGGACACCGTTGGACACCGTGGGACAACGTGGGACAACGTGGGACAACGTGGGACAACGTGGGACAACGTGGGACAACGTGGGACAACGTGGGACAACGTGGGACAACGTGGGACACCGTTGGACATCGTTGGACAACGTGGGACATCGTGGGACAACGTGGGACAACGTGGGACAACGTGGGACAACGTGGGACACCGTTGGACACCGTGGGACACCGTTGGACACCGTTGGACACCGTGGGACACCGTTGGACACCGTTGGACATCGTTGGACACCGTTGGACACCGTTGGACAGCGTTGGACACCGTGGGACAACGTGGGACAACGTGGCACAACGTGGGACAACGTGGGACAACGTGGGACAACGTGGGACAACGTGGGACAACGTGGGACAACGTGGGACAACGTGGGACAACGTGGGACAACGTGGGACAACGTGGGACCACGTGGGACAACGTGGGACAACGTGGGACAACGTGGGACAACGTGGGACAACGTGGGACAACGTGGGACACCGTTGGGCATCGTTGGACACCGTGGGACAACGTGGGACACCGTGGGACAACGTGGGACACCGTTGGACAACGTGGGACATCGTTGGACATCGTTGGACATCGTTGGACACCGTTGGACACCGTTGGACACCGTTGGACACCGTTGGACATCGGTGGACATCGTGGGACACCGTTGGACACCGTTGGACATCGTTGGACACCGTTGGACACCGTGGGACAACGTGGGACAACGTGGGACAACGTGGGACAACGTGGGACAACGTGGGACAACGTGGGACAACGTGGGACAACGTGGGACAACGTGGGACACCGTTGGACACCGTGGGACACCGTTGGACACCGTTGGACATCGTTGGACACCGTGGGACAACGTGGGACAACGTGGGAAACCATGGAACAACGTGGGACAACGTGGGACAACGTGGGACAACGTGGGACAACGTGGGACACCGTTGGACATCGTTGGACACCGTGGGACAACGTGGGACAACGTGGGACAACGTGGGACACCGTTGGACACCGTGGGACACCGTTGGACAACGTGGGACAACGTGGGACAACGTGGGACAACGTGGGACACCGTTGGACACCGTGGGACACCGTTGGACAACGTGGGACAACGTGGGACAACGTGGGACAACGTGGGACAACGTGGGACACCGTTGGACACCGTGGGACACCGTTGGACACCGTTGGACATCGTTGGACACCGTGGGACAACGTGGGACAACGTGGGACAACGTGGGAAACCATGGAACAACGTGGGACAACGTGGGACAACGTGGGACAACGTGGGACAACGTGGGACACCGTTGGACATCGTTGGACACCGTGGGACAACGTGGGACAACGTGGGACAACGTGGGACAACGTGGGACAACGTGGGACACCGTTGGACATCGTTGGACAACGTGGGACATCGTGGGACAACGTGGGACAACGTGGGACAACGTGGGACAACGTGGGACAACGTGGGACAACGTGGGACAACGTGGGACAACGTTGGACAACGTGGGACACCGTTGGACACCGTGGGACACCGTTGGACAACGTGGGACAACGTGGGACAACGTGGGACAACGTGGGACAACGTGGGACAACGTGGGACACCGTTGGACATCGTTGGACACCGTGGGACAACGTGGGACAACGTGGGACAACGTGGGACACCGTTGGACACCGTGGGACACCGTTGGACAACGTGGGACAACGTGGGACAACGTGGGACAACGTGGGACACCGTTGGACACCGTGGGACACCGTTGGACAACGTGGGACAACGTGGGACAACGTGGGACAACGTGGGACAACGTGGGACACCGTTGGACACCGTGGGACACCGTTGGACACCGTTGGACATCGTTGGACACCGTGGGACAACGTGGGACAACGTGGGACAACGTGGGAAACCATGGAACAACGTGGGACAACGTGGGACAACGTGGGACAACGTGGGACAACGTGGGACACCGTTGGACATCGTTGGACACCGTGGGACAACGTGGGACAACGTGGGACAACGTAGGACAACGTGGGACAACGTGGGACACCGTTGGACATCGTTGGACAACGTGGGACATCGTGGGACAACGTGGGACAACGTGGGACAACGTGGGACAACGTGGGACAACGTGGGACAACGTGGGACAACGTGGGACAACGTTGGACAACGTGGGACACCGTTGGACACCGTGGGACACCGTTGGACAACGTGGGACAACGTGGGACAACGTGGGACAACGTGGGACAACGTGGGACACCGTTGGACACCGTGGGACACCGTTGGACACCGTTGGACATCGTTGGACACCGTGGGACAACGTGGGACAACGTGGGACAACGTGGGAAACCATGGAACAACGTGGGACAACGTGGGACAACGTGGGACAACGTGGGACAACGTGGGACAACGTGGGACAACGTGGGACAACGTGGGACAACGTGGGACAACGTGGGACACCGTTGGACACCGTTGGACATCGTTGGACACCGTGGGACAACGTGGGACAACGTGGGACAACGTGGGAAACCATGGAACAACGTGGGACAACGTGGGACAACGTGGGACAACGTGGGACACCGTTGGACATCGTTGGACAACGTGGGACATCGTGGGACAACGTGGGACAACGTGGGACAACGTGGGACAACGTGGGACACCGTTGGACACCGTGGGACACCGTTGGACACCGTTGGACACCGTGGGACACCGTTGGACACCGTTGGACATCGTTGGACACCGTTGGACACCGTTGGACACCGTTGGACACCGTGGGACAACGTGCGACAACGTGGCACAACGTGGGACAACGTGGGACAACGTGGGACAACGTGGGACAACGTGGGACAACGTGGGACAACGTGGGACAACGTGGGACAACGTGGGACAACGTGGGACAACGTGGGACAACGTGGGACAACGTGGGACACCGTTGGGCATCGTTGGACACCGTGGGACAACGTGGGACACCGTTGGACAACGTGGGACATCGTTGGACATCGTTGGACATCGTTGGACACCGTTGGACACCGTTGGACACCGTTGGACACCGTTGGACATCGGTGGACATCGTGGGACACCGTTGGAGACCGTTGGACATCGTTGGACACCGTTGGACACCGTGGGACAACGTGGGACAACGTGGGACAACGTGGGACAACGTGGGACAACGTGGGACAACGTGGGACAACGTGGGACAACGTGGGACAACGTGGGACACCGTTGGACATCGTTGGACAACGTGGGACATCGTGGGACAACGTGGGACAACGTGGGACAACGTGGGACAACGTGGGACACCGTTGGACACCGTGGGACACCGTTGGACACCGTTGGACACCGTGGGACACCGTTGGACACCGTTGGACATCGTTGGACACCGTTGGACACCGTTGGACAGCGTTGGACACCGTGGGACAACGTGGGACAACGTGGCACAACGTGGGACAACGTGGGACAACGTGGGACAACGTGGGACAACGTGGGACAACGTGGGACAACGTGGGACAACGTGGGACAACGTGGGACAACGTGGGACAACGTGGGACCACGTGGGACAACGTGGGACAACGTGGGACAACGTGGGACAACGTGGGACAACGTGGGACAACGTGGGACACCGTTGGGCATCGTTGGACACCGTGGGACAACGTGGGACACCGTTGGACAACGTGGGACATCGTTGGACATCGTTGGACATCGTTGGACACCGTTGGACACCGTTGGACACCGTTGGACACCGTTGGACATCGGTGGACATCGTGGGACACCGTTGGACACCGTTGGACATCGTTGGACACCGTTGGACACCGTGGGACAACGTGGGACAACGTGGGACAACGTGGGACAACGTGGGACAACGTGGGACAACGTGGGACAACGTGGGACAACGTGGGACAACGTGGGACACCGTTGGACACCGTGGGACACCGTTGGACACCGTTGGACATCGTTGGACACCGTGGGACAACGTGGGACAACGTGGGAAACCATGGAACAACGTGGGACAACGTGGGACAACGTGGGACAACGTGGGACAACGTGGGACACCGTTGGACATCGTTGGACACCGTGGGACAACGTGGGACAACGTGGGACAACGTGGGACACCGTTGGACACCGTGGGACACCGTTGGACAACGTGGGACAACGTGGGACAACGTGGGACAACGTGGGACACCGTTGGACACCGTGGGACACCGTTGGACAACGTGGGACAACGTGGGACAACGTGGGACAACGTGGGACAACGTGGGACACCGTTGGACACCGTGGGACACCGTTGGACACCGTTGGACATCGTTGGACACCGTGGGACAACGTGGGACAACGTGGGACAACGTGGGAAACCATGGAACAACGTGGGACAACGTGGGACAACGTGGGACAACGTGGGACAACGTGGGACACCGTTGGACATCGTTGGACACCGTGGGACAACGTGGGACAACGTGGGACAACGTAGGACAACGTGGGACAACGTGGGACACCGTTGGACATCGTTGGACAACGTGGGACATCGTGGGACAACGTGGGACAACGTGGGACAACGTGGGACAACGTGGGACAACGTGGGACAACGTGGGACAACGTGGGACAACGTGGGACCACGTGGGACAACGTGGGACAACGTGGGACAACGTGGGACAACGTGGGACAACGTGGGACAACGTGGGACAACGTGGGACAACGTGGGACAACGTGTGAAACCATGGAACAACGTGGGACAACGTGGGACAACGTGGGACAACGTGGGACAACGTGGGACACCGATGGACATCGTTGGACACCGTGGGACAACGTGGGACAACGTGGGACAACGTGGGACACCGTTGGACACCGTGGGACACCGTTGGACAACGTGGGACAACGTGGGACAACGTGGGACAACGTGGGACAACGTGGGACAACGTGGGACAACGTGGGACAACGTGGGACAACGTGGGACACCGTTGGACACCGTGGGACACCGTTGGACAACGTGGGACAACGTGGGACAACGTGGGACAACGTGGGACAACGTGGGACACCGTTGGACACCGTGGGACACCGTTGGACACCGTTGGACATCGTTGGACACCGTGGGACAACGTGGGACAACGTGGGACAACGTGGGAAACCATGGAACAACGTGGGACAACGTGGGACAACGTGGGACAACGTGGGACAACGTGGGACACCGTTGGACATCGTTGGACACCGTGGGACAACGTGGGACAACGTGGGACACCGTTGGACACCGTTGGACATCGTTGGACACCGTTGGACACCGTGGGACAACGTGGGACAACGTGGGACAACGTGGGACAACGTGGGACAACGTGGGACAACGTAGGACAACGTGGGACAACGTGGGACACCGTTGGACATCGTTGGACAACGTGGGACAACGTGGGACAACGTGGGACAACGTGGGACAACGTGGGACACCGTTGGACATCGTTGGACACCGTGGGACAACGTGGGACAACGTGGGACAACGTGGGACACCGTTGGACACCGTGGGACACCGTTGGACAACGTGGGACAACGTGGGACAACGTGGGACAACATGGGACACCGTTGGACACCGTGGGACACCGTTGGATAACGTGGGACAACGTGGGACAACGTGGGACAACGTGGGACAACGTGGGACACCGTTGGACACCGTGGGACACCGTTGGACACCGTCGGACATCGTTGGACACCGTGGGACAACGTGGGACAACGTGGGACAACGTGGGAAACCATGGAACAACGTGGGACAACGTGGGACAACGTGGGACAACGTGGGACAACGTGGGACAACGTGGGACACCGTTGGACATCGTTGGACACCGTGGGAAAACGTGGGACAACGTGGGACACCGTTGGACACCGTGGGACACCGTTGGACAACGTGGGACAACGTGGGACAACGTGGGACAACATGGGACACCGTTGGACACCGTGGGACACCGTTGGACACCGTGGGACAACGTGGGACAACGTGGGACAACGTGGGACAACGTGGGACACCGTGGGACACCGTGGGACACCGTTGGACACCGTCGGACATCGTTGGACACCGTGGGACAACGTGGGACAACGTGGGACAACGTGGGAAACCATGGAACAACGTGGGACAACGTGGGACAACGTGGGACAACGTGGGACAACGTGGGACAACGTGGGACACCGTTGGACATCGTTGGACACCGTGGGAAAACGTGGGACAACGTGGGACAACGTGGGACAACGTGGGACACCGTTGGACATCGTTGGACACCGTTGGACACCGTGGGACAACGTGGGACAACGTGGGACAACGTGGGACAACGTGGGACAACGTGGGACAACGTGGGACAACGTGGGACAACGTGGGACATCGTGGGACAACGTGGGACAACGTGGGACACCGTTGGACACCGTGGGACAACGTGGGACAACGTGGGACAACGTGGGACAACGTGGGACAACGTGGGACAACGTGGGACAACGTGGGACAACGTGGGACAACGTGGGACATCGTGGGACAACGTGGGACAACGTGGGACAACGTGGGACAACGTGGGACACCGTTGGACAACGTGGGACACCGTTGGATATCGTTGGACACCGTGGGACAACGTGGGACAACGTGGGACCACGTGGGACACCGTTGGACACCGTTGGACATCGTTGGACATCGTTGGACATCGTGGGACACCGTTGGACATCGTTGGACATCGTGGGACACCGTTGGACACCGTTGGACATCGTTGGACACCGTTGGACACCGTGGGACAACGTGGGACAACGTGGGACAACGTGGGACAACGTGGGACAACGTGGGACAACGTGGGACACCGTTGGACATCGTTGGACACCGTGGGACAACGTGGGACAACGTGGGACAACGTGGGACACCGTTGGACACCGTTGGACATCGTTGGACATCGTGGGACACCGTTGGACATCGTTGGACATCGTTGGACACCGTTGGAAATCGTTGGACATCGTTGGACATCGTTGGACACCGTTGGACACCGTTGGACACCGTTGGACACCGTTGGACATCGTTGGACACCGTGGGACAACGTGGGACAACGTGGGACAACGTGGGAAACCATGGAACAACGTGGGACAACGTGGGACAACGTGGGACAACGTGGGACAACGTGGGACACCGTTGGACATCGTTGGACAACGTGGGACAACGTGGGACAACGTGGGACAACGTGGGACACCGTGGGACAACGTGGGACACCGTTGGACACCGTGGGACACCGTTGGACACCGTTGGACATCGTTGGACACCGTGGGACAACGTGGGACAACGTGGGACAACGTGGGACAACGTGGGACAACGTGGGACACCGTTGGACATCGTTGGACAACGTGGGACAACGTGGGACAACGTGGGACAACGTGGGACAACGTGGGACCACGTGGGACAACGTGGGACAACGTGGGACAACGTGGGACAACGTGGGACAACGTGGGACAACGTGGGACACCGTTGGGCATCGTTGGACACCGTGGGACAACGTGGGACACCGTTGGACAACGTGGGACATCGTTGGACATCGTTGGACATCGTTGGACACCGTTGGACACCGTTGGACACCGTTGGACACCGTTGGACATCGGTGGACATCGTGGGACACCGTTGGACACCGTTGGACATCGTTGGACACCGTTGGACACCGTGGGACAACGTGGGACAACGTGGGACAACGTGGGACAACGTGGGACAACGTGGGACAACGTGGGACAACGTGGGACACCGTTGGACACCGTGGGACACCGTTGGACAACGTGGGACAACGTGGGACAACGTGGGACAACGTGGGACACCGTTGGACACCGTGGGACACCGTTGGACACCGTTGGACATCGTTGGACACCGTGGGACAACGTGGGACAACGTGGGAAACCATGGAACAACGTGGGACAACGTGGGACAACGTGGGACAACGTGGGACAACGTGGGACACCGTTGGACATCGTTGGACACCGTGGGACAACGTGGGACAACGTGGGACACCGTTGGACACCGTTGGACATCGTTGGACACCGTTGGACACCGTGGGACAACGTGGGACAACGTGGGACAACGTGGGACAACGTGGGACAACGTAGGACAACGTGGGACAACGTGGGACACCGTTGGACATCGTGGGACAACGTGGGACATCGTGGGACAACGTGGGACAACGTGGGACAACGTGGGACAACGTGGGACAACGTGGGACAACGTGGGACAACGTGGGACCACGTGGGACAACGTGGGACAACGTGGGACAACGTGGGACAACGTGGGACAACGTGGGACACCGTTGGGCATCGTTGGACACCGTGGGACAACGTGGGACACCGTTGGACAACGTGGGACATCGTTGGACATCGTTGGACATCGTTGGACACCGTTGGACACCGTTGGACACCGTTGGACACCGTTGGACATCGGTGGACATCGTGGGACACCGTTGGACACCGTTGGACATCGTTGGACACCGTTGGACACCGTGGGACAACGTGGGACAACGTGGTACAACGTGGGACAACGTGGGACAACGTGGGACAACGTGGGACAACGTGGGACAACGTGGGACACCGTTGGACACCGTGGGACACCGTTGGACAACGTGGGACAACGTGGGACAACGTGGGACAACGTGGGACAACGTGGGACACCGTTGGACACCGTGGGACACCGTTGGACACCGTTGGACATCGTTGGACACCGTGGGACAACGTGGGACAACGTGGGAAACCATGGAACAACGTGGGACAACGTGGGACAACGTGGGACAACGTGGGACAACGTGGGACACCGTTGGACATCGTTGGACACCGTGGGACAACGTGGGACAACGTGGGACAACGTGGGACACCGTTGGACACCGTGGGACACCGTTGGACAACGTGGGACAACGTGGGACAACGTGGGACAACGTGGTAAACCATGGAACAACGTGGGACAACGTGGGACAACGTGGGACAACGTGGGACAACGTGGGACACCGTTGGACATCGTTGGACACCGTGGGACAACGTGGGACAACGTGGGGCACCGTTGGACACCGTTGGACATCGTTGGACACCGTTGGACACCGTGGGACAACGTGGGACAACGTGGGACAACGTGGGACAACGTGGGACAACGTGGGACAACGTGGGACAACGTGGGACAACGTGGGACATCGTGGGACAACGTGGGACAACGTGGGACACCGTTGGACACCGTGGGACAACGTGGGACAACGTGGGACAACGTGGGACAACGTGGGACAACGTGGGACAACGTGGGACAACGTGGGACAACGTGGGACAACGTGGGACATCGTGGGACACCGTTGGACAAGGTGGGACAACGTGGGACAACGTGGGACAACGTGGGACAACGTGGGACACCGTTGGACACCGTGGGACACCGTTGGACACCGTTGGACATCGTTGGACACCGTGGGACAACGTGGGACAACGTGGGAAACCATGGAACAACGTGGGACAACGTGGGACAACGTGGGACAACGTGGGACAACGTGGGACACCGTTGGACACCGTTGGACACCGTGGGACACCGTTGGACACCGTGGGACACCGTTGGACAACGTGGGACAACGTGGGACAACGTGGGACAACGTGGGACAACGTGGGACACCGTTGGACACCGTGGGACACCGTTGGACACCGTTGGACATCGTTGGACACCGTGGGACAACGTGGGACAACGTGGGACAACGTGGGACAACGTGGGACAACGTGGGACAACGTGGGACACCGTGGGACACCGTTGGACACCGCTGGACATCGTTGGACACCGTGGGACAACGTGGGACAACGTGGGACAACGTGGGACAACGTGGGACAACGTGGGACAACGTGGGACACCGTTGGACATCGTTGGACAACGTGGGACAACGTGGGACAACGTGGGACAACGTGGGACAACGTGGGACAACGTGGGACACCGTTGGACACCGTGGGACACCGTTGGACACCGTTGGACATCGTTGGACACCGTGGGACAACGTGGGACAACGTGGGACAACGTGGGACAACGTGGGACAACGTGGGACACCGTTGGACATCGTTGGACAACGTGGGACAACGTGGGACAACGTGGGACAACGTGGGACAACGTGGGACCACGTGGGACAACGTGGGACAACGTGGGACAACGTGGGACAACGTGGGACAACGTGGGACAACGTGGGACACCGTTGGGCATCGTTGGACACCGTGGGACAACGTGGGACACCGTTGGACAACGTGGGACATCGTTGGACATCGTTGGACATCGTTGGACACCGTTGGACACCGTTGGACACCGTTGGACACCGTTGGACATCGGTGGACATCGTGGGACACCGTTGGACACCGTTGGACATCGTTGGACACCGTTGGACACCGTGGGACAACGTGGGACAACGTGGGACAACGTGGGACAACGTGGGACAACGTGGGACAACGTGGGACACCGTTGGACACCGTGGGACACCGTTGGACAACGTGGGACAACGTGGGACAACGTGGGACAACGTGGGACACCGTTGGACACCGTGGGACACCGTTGGACACCGTTGGACATCGTTGGACACCGTGGGACAACGTGGGACAACGTGGGAAACCATGGAACAACGTGGGACAACGTGGGACAACGTGGGACAACGTGGGACACCGTTGGACACCGTGGGACACCGTTGGACAACGTGGGACAACGTGGGACAACGTGGGACAACGTGGGACAACGTGGGACACCGTTGGACACCGTGGGACACCGTTGGACACCGTTGGACATCGTTGGACACCGTGGGACAACGTGGGACAACATGGGAAACCATGGAACAACGTGGGACAACGTGGGACAACGTGGGACAACGTGGGACAACGTGGGACACCGTTGGACATCGTTGGACACCGTGGGACAACGTGGGACAACGTGGGACAACGTGGGACACCGTTGGACACCGTGGGACACCGTTGGACAACGTGGGACAACGTGGGACAACGTGGGACAACGTGGGAAACCATGGAACAACGTGGGACAACGTGGGACAACGTGGGACAACGTGGGACAACGTGGGACACCGTTGGACATCGTTGGACACCGTGGGACAACGTGGGACAACGTGGGACACCGTTGGACACCGTTGGACATCGTTGGACACCGTTGGACACCGTGGGACAACGTGGGACAACGTGGGACAACGTGGGACAACGTGGGACAACGTAGGACAACGTGGGACAACGTGGGACACCGTTGGACATCGTTGGACAACGTGGGACATCGTGGGACAACGTGGGACAACGTGGGACAACGTGGGACAACGTGGGACAACGTGGGACAACGTGGGACAACGTGGGACAACGTGGGACCACGTGGGACAACGTGGGACATCGTTGGACATCGTTGGACATCGTTGGACACCGTTGGACACCGTTGGACACCGTTGGACACCGTTGGACATCGGTGGACATCGTGGGACACCGTTGGACACCGTTGGACATCGTTGGACACCGTTGGACACCGTGGGACAACGTGGGACAACGTGGGACAACGTGGGACAACGTGGGACAACGTGGGACAACGTGGGACAACGTGGGACAACGTGGGACAACGTGGGACACCGTTGGACACCGTGGGACACCGTTGGACAACGTGGGACAACGTGGGACAACGTGGGACAACGTGGGACAACGTGGGACACCGTTGGACACCGTGGGACACCGTTGGACACTGTTGGACATCGTTGGACACCGTGGGACAACGTGGGACAACGTGGGAAACCATGGAACAACGTGGGACAACGTGGGACAACGTGGGACAACGTGGGACAACGTGGGACACCGTTGGACATCGTTGGACACCGTGGGACAACGTGGGACAACGTGGGACAACGTGGGACACCGTTGGACACCGTGGGACACCGTTGGACAACGTGGGACAACGTGGGACAACGTGGGACAACGTGGGAAACCATGGAACAACGTGGGACAACGTGGGACAACGTGGGACAACGTGGGACAACGTGGGACACCGTTGGACATCGTTGGACACCGTGGGACAACGTGGGACAACGTGGGACACCGTTGGACACCGTTGGACATCGTTGGACACCGTTGGACACCGTGGGACAACGTGGGACAACGTGGGACAACGTGGGACAACGTGGGACAACGTAGGACAACGTGGGACAACGTGGGACACCGTTGGACATCGTTGGACAACGTGGGACATCGTGGGACAACGTGGGACAACGTGGGACAACGTGGGACAACGTGGGACAACGTGGGACAACGTGGGACATCGTGGGACAACGTGGGACAACGTGGGACAACGTGGGACAACGTGGGACAACGTGGGACAACGTGGGACAACGTGGGACAACGTGGGACAACGTGGGACACCGTTGGGCATCGTTGGACACCGTGGGACAACGTGGGACAACGTGGGACAACGTGGGACACCGTTGGGCATCGTTGGACACCGTGGGACAACGTGGGACACCGTTGGACACCGTGGGACACCGTTGGACACCGTTGGACATCGTTGGACACCGTGGGACAACGTGGGACAACGTGGGACAACGTGGGAAACCATGGAACAACGTGGGACAACGTGGGACAACGTGGGACAACGTGGGACAACGTGGGACACCGTTGGACATCGTTGGACACCGTGGGACAACGTGGGACAACGTGGGACACCGTTGGACACCGTTGGACATCGTTGGACACCGTTGGACACCGTGGGACAACGTGGGACAACGTGGGACAACGTGGGACAACGTGGGACAACGTAGGACAACGTGGGACAACGTGGGACACCGTTGGACATCGTTGGACAACGTGGGACATCGTGGGACAACGTGGGACAACGTGGGACAACGTGGGACAACGTGGGACAACGTGGGACAACGTGGGACAACGTGGGACCACGTGGGACAACGTGGGACAACGTGGGACAACGTGGGACAACGTGGGACAACGTGGGACAACGTGGGACAACGTGGGACACCGTTGGGCATCGTTGGACACCGTGGGACAACGTGGGACAACGTGGGACAACGTGGGACAACGTGGGACAACGTGGGACACCGTTGGGCATCGTTGGACACCGTGGGACAACGTGGGACAACGTGGGACAACGTGGGACAACGTGGGACAACGTGGGACAACGTGGGACAACGTGGGACACCGTTGGACATCGTTGGACACCGTGGTAAAACGTGGGACAACGTGGGACAACGTGGGACACCGTTGGACACCGTTGGACATCGTTGGACACCGTTGGACACCGTGGGACAACGTGGGACAACGTGGGACAACGTGGGACAACGTGGGACAACGTGGGACAACGTGGGACAACGTGGGACAACGTGGGACAACGTGGGACAACGTGGGACAACGTGGGACAACGTGGGACAACGTGGGACAACGTGGGACATCGTGGGACAACGTGGGACAACGTGGGACAACGTGGGACAACGTGGGACACCGTTGGACAACGTGGGACACCGTTGGATATCGTTGGACACCGTGGGACAACGTGGGACAATGTGGGACCACGTGGGACACCGTTGGACACCGTTGGACATCGTTGGACATCGTTGGACATCGTGGGACACCGTTTTACATCGTTGGACATCGTTGGACACCGTTGGACATCGTTGGACATCGTTGGACATCGTTGGACACCGTTGGACATCGTTGGACACCGTGGGACAACGTGGGACAACGTGGGACACCGTTGGACACCGTTGGACATCGTTGGACACCGTTGGACACCGTGGGACAACGTGGGACAACGTGGGACACCGTTGGACATCGTTGGACACCGTGGGAAAACGTGGGACAACGTGGGACAACGTGGGACACCGTTGGACACCGTTGGACATCGTTGGACACCGTTGGACACCGTGGGACAACGTGGGACAACGTGGGACAACGTGGGACAACGTGGGACAACGTGGGACAACGTGGGACAACGTGGGACAACGTGGGACAACGTGGGACAACGTGGGACAACGTGGGACAACGTGGGACAACGTGGGACAACGTGGGACACCGTTGGGCATCGTTGGACACCGTGGGACATCGTGGGACAACGTGGGACAACGTGGGACAACGTGGGACAACGTGGGACAACGTGGGACAACGTGGGACATCGTGGGACAACGTGGGACAACGTGGGACAACGTGGGACAACGTGGGACATCGTTGGACACCGTTGGACATCGTTGGACACCGTGGGACAACGTGGGACAACGTGGGACAACGTGGGACAACGTGGGACAACGTGGGACAACGTGGGACAACGTGGGACAACGTGGGACAACGTGGGACAACGTGGGACAACGTGGGACAACGCGGGACAACGTGGGACAACGTGGGACACCGTTGGACACCGTTGGACATCGTTGGACATCGTTGGACATCGTTGGACACGGTTGGACATCGTCGGACACCGTTGGACATCGTTGGACATCGTTGGACACCGTTGGACATCGTTGGACACCGTTGGACATCGTTGGACATCGTTGGACAACGTGGGACATCGTGGGACAACGTGGGACAACGTGGGACAACGTGGGACAACGTGGGACACAGTTGGACAACGTGGGACACCGTTGGACATCGTTGGACACCGTGGGACAACGTGGGACAACGTGGGACAACGTGGGACACCGTTGGACACCGTTGGACATCGTTGGACATCGTTGGACATCGTGGGACACCGTTGGACATCGTTGGACACCGTGGGACAACGTGGGACAACGTGGGACAACGTGGGACACCGTTGGACACCGTTGGACATCGTTGGACACCGTGGGACAACGTGGGACAACGTGGGACAACGTGGGAAACCATGGAACAACGTGGGACAACGTGGGACAACGTGGGACAACGTGGGACAACGTGGGACACCGTTGGACATCGTTGGACACCGTGGGACAACGTGGGACAACGTGGGACACCGTTGGACACCGTTGGACATCGTTGGACACCGTTGGACACCGTGGGACAACGTGGGACAACGTGGGACAACGTGGGACAACGTGGGACAACGTAGGACAACGTGGGACAACGTGGGACACCGTTGGACATCGTTGGACAACGTGGGACATCGTGGGACAACGTGGGACAACGTGGGACAACGTGGGACAACGTGGGACAACGTGGGACAACGTGGGACAACGTGGGACCACGTGGGACAACGTGGGACAACGTGGGACAACGTGGGACAACGTGGGACAACGTGGGACAACGTGGGACAACGTGGGACACCGTGGGGCATCGTTGGACACCGTGGGACAACGTGGGACAACGTGGGACAACGTGGGACACCGTTGGGCATCGTTGGACACCGTGGGACAACGTGGGACAACGTGGGACAACGTGGGACAACGTGGGACAACGTGGGACAACGTGGGACAACGTGGGACACCGTTGGACATCGTTGGACACCGTGGGAAAACGTGGGACAACGTGGGACAACGTGGAACACCGTTGGACACCGTTGGACATCGTTGGACACCGTTGGACACCGTGGGACAACGTGGGACAACGTGGGACAACGTGGGACAACGTGGGACAACGTGGGACAACGTGGGACAACGTGGGACAACGTGGGACAACGTGGGACAACGTGGGACAACGTGGGATATCGTGGGACAACGTGGGACAACGTGGGACAACGTGGGACAACGTGGGACACCGTTGGACAACGTGGGACACCGTTGGATATCGTTGGACACCGTGGGACAACGT
The DNA here is from genome assembly GCF_910591885.1 of Bombus terrestris. Lineage (NCBI taxonomy): Eukaryota > Metazoa > Arthropoda > Insecta > Hymenoptera > Apidae > Bombus > Bombus terrestris. The sequence continues at coordinate 55,375 of NW_025963588.1, forward strand.
GGGACAACGTGGGACCACGTGGGACACCGTTGGACACCGTTGGACGTCGTTGGACATCGTTGGACATCGTGGGACACCGTTGGACATCGTTGGACATCGTTGGACACCGTTGGACATCGTTGGACATCGTTGGACATCGTTGGACACCGTTGGACATCGTTGGACACCGTGGGACAACGTGGGACAACGTGGGACACCGTTGGACACCGTTGGACATCGTTGGACACCGTTGGACACCGTGGGACAACGTGGGACAACGTGGGACACCGTTGGACATCATTGGACACCGTGGGAAAACGTGGGACAACGTGGGACAACGTGGGACACCGTTGGACACCGTTGGACATCGTTGGACACCGTTGGACACCGTGGGACAACGTGGGACAACGTGGGACAACGTGGGACAACGTGGGACAACGTGGGACAACGTGGGACAACGTGGGACAACGTGGGACAACGTGGGACAACGTGGGACAACGTGGGACAACGTGGGACAACGTGGGACAACGTGGGACACCGTTGGGCATCGTTGGACACCGTGGGACATCGTGGGACAACGTGGGACAACGTGGGACAACGTGGGACAACGTGGGACAACGTGGGACAACGTGGGACATCGTGGGACAACGTGGGACAACGTGGGACAACGTGGGACAACGTGGGACATCGTTGGACACCGTTGGACATCGTTGGACACCGTGGGACAACGTGGGACAACGTGGGACAACGTGGGACAACGTGGGACAACGTGGGACAACGTGGGACAACGTGGGACAACGTGGGACAACGTGGGACATCGTGGGACAACGTGGGACAACGTGGGACAACGTGGGACAACGTGGGACATCGTTGGACACCGCTGGACATCGTTGGACACCGTGGGACAACGTGGGACAACGTGGGACAACGTGGGACATCGTTGGGCATCGTTGGACACCGTGGGACATCGTGGGACAACGTGGGACAACGTGGGACAACGTGGGACAACGTGGGACAACGTGGGACAACGTGGGACATCGTGGGACAACGTGGGACAACGTGGGACAACGTGGGACAACGTGGGACAACGTGGGACAACGTGGGACAACGTGGGACATCGTGGGACAACGTGGGACAACGTGGGACAACGTGGGACAACGTGGGACATCGTTGGACATCGTTGGACACCGTGGGACAACGTGGGACAACGTGGGACAACGTGGGACAACGTGGGACAACGTGGGACAACGTGGGACAACGTGGGACAACGTGGGACAACGTGGGACATCGTGGGACAACGTGGGACAACGTGGGACAACGTGGGACAACGTGGGACATCGTTGGACACCGCTGGACATCGTTGGACACCGTGGGACAACGTGGGACAACGTGGGACAACGTGGGACATCGTTGGACACCGTTGGACACCGTGGGACAACGTGGGACAACGTGGGACAACGTGGGACAACGTGGGACAACGTGGGACAACGTGGGACAACGTGGGACAACGTGGGACAACGTGGGACATCGTGGGACAACGTGGGACAACGTGGGACAACGTGGGACAACGTGGGACATCGTTGGACACCGTTGGACACCGTGGGACAACGTGGGACAACGTGGGACAACGCGGGACAACGTGGGACAACGTGGGACACCGTTGGACACCGTTGGACATCGTTGGACATCGTTGGACATCGTGGGACACCGTTGGACATCGTTGGAAATCGTTGGACACCGTTGGACATCGTCGGACACCGTTGGACATCGTTGGACGTCGTTGGACATCGTGGGACACCGTTGGACATCGTTGGACATCGTTGGACACCGTTGGACATCGTTGGACATCGTTGGACATCGTTGGACACCGTTGGACACCGTTGGACACCGTTGGACATCGTTGGACACCGTGGGACAACGTGGGACAACGTGGGACAACGTTGGACATCGTTGGACATCGTTGGACACCGTTGGACATCGTTGGACACCGTTGGACATCGTTGGACATCGTTGGACATCGTTGGACATCGTGGGACACCGTTGGACAACGTGCGACAACGTGGGACAACGTGGGACACCGTGGGACACCGTTGGACACCGTTGGACATCGTTGGACATCGTTGGACACCGTTGGACATCGTTGGACATCGTTGGACATCGTGGGACACCGTTGGACATCGTTGGAAATCGTTGGACACCGTTGGACATCGTCGGACACCGTTGGACATCGTTGGACGTCGTTGGACATCGTGGGACACCGTTGGACATCGTTGGACATCGTTGGACACCGTTGGACATCGTTGGACACCGTTGGACATCGTTGGACATCGTTGGACATCGTGGGACACCGTTGGACATCGTTGGAAATCGTTGGACACCGTTGGACATCGTCGGACACCGTTGGACATCGTTGGACGTCGTTGGACATCGTGGGACACCGTTGGACATCGTTGGACATCGTTGGACACCGTTGGACATCGTTGGACATCGTTGGACATCGTTGGACACCGTTGGACACCGTTGGACACCGTTGGACATCGTTGGACACCGTGGGACAACGTGGGACAACGTGGGACAACGTGGGACAACGTGTGACAACGTGGGACAACGCGGGACAACGTGGGACAACGTGGGACACCGTTGGACACCGTTGGACATCGTTGGACATCGTTGGACATCGTGGGACACCGTTGGACATCGTTGGAAATCGTTGGACACCGTTGGACATCGTCGGACACCGTTGGACATCGTTGGACGTCGTTGGACATCGTGGGACACCGTTGGACATCGTTGGACATCGTTGGACACCGTTGGACATCGTTGGACATCGTTGGACATCGTTGGACACCGTTGGACACCGTTGGACACCGTTGGACATCGTTGGACACCGTGGGACAACGTGGGACAACGTGGGACATCGTGAGACAACGTGGGACAACGTGGGACAACGTGGGACAACGTGGGACAACGTGGGACAACGTGGGACAACGTGGGACAACGTGGGACAACGTGGGACAACGTGGGACAACGTGGGACAACGTGGGACAACGTGGGACAACGTGGGACAACGTGGGACAACGTGGGACACCGTTGGACACCGTTGGACATCGTTGGACATCGTTGGACACCGTGGGACACCGTTGGACAACGTGGGACAACGTGGGACAACGTGGGACAACGTGGGACAACGTGGGACAACGTGGGACAACGTGGGACAACGTGGGACAACGTGGGACACCGTTGGGCATCGTTGGACACCGTGGGACAACGTGGGACAACGTGGGACAACGTGGGACACCGTTGGGCATCGTTGGACACCGTGGGACATCGTGGGACACCGTTGGACACCGTGGGACACCGTTGGACACCGTTGGACACCGTGGGACAACGTGGGACAACGTGGGACAACGTGGGACAACGTGGGACAACGTAGGACAACGTGGGACAACGTGGGACACCGTTGGACATCGTTGGACACCGTTGGACACCGTGGGACAACGTGGGACAACGTGGGACAACGTGGGACAACGTGGGACAACGTGGGACAACGTGGGACAACGTGGGACAACGTGGGACAACGTGGGACAACGTGGGACAACGTGGGACAACGTGGGACAACGTGGGACAACGTGGGACAACGTGGGACAACGTGGGACAACGTGGGACAACGTGGGACAACGTGGGACAACGTGGGACAACGTGGGACAACGTGGGACAACGTGGGACATCGTGGGACAACGTGGGACAACGTGGGACAACGTGGGACAACGTGGGACACCGTTGGACAACGTGGGACACCGTTGGATATCGTTGGACACCGTGGGACAACGTGGGACAACGTGGGACCACGTGGGACACCGTTGGACACCGTTGGACATCGTTGGACATCGTTGGACATCGTGGGACACCGTTGGACATCGTTGGACATCGTTGGACACCGTCGGACATCGTTGGACATCGTTGGACATCGTTGGACACCGTTGGACATCGTTGGACACCGTGGGACAACGTGGGACAACGTGGGACACCGTTGGACACCGTTGGACATCGTTGGACACCGTTGGACACCGTGGGACAACGTGGGACAACGTGGGACACCGTTGGACATCGTTGGACACCGTGGGAAAACGTGGGACAACGTGGGACAACGTGGGACACCGTTGGACACCGTTGGACATCGTTGGACACCGTTGGACACCGTGGGACAACGTGGGACAACGTGGGACAACGTGGGACAACGTGGGACAACGTGGGACAACGTGGGACAACGTGGGACAACGTGGGACAACGTGGGACAACGTGGGACAACGTGGGACAACGTGGGACAACGTGGGACACCGTTGGGCATCGTTGGACACCGTGGGACATCGTGGGACAACGTGGGACAACGTGGGACAACGTGGGACAACGTGGGACAACGTGGGACAACGTGGGACATCGTGAGACAACGTGGGACAACGTGGGACAACGTGGGACAACGTGGGACATCGTTGGACACCGTTGGACACCGTTGGACACCGTGGGACAACGTGGGACAACGTGGGACAACGTGGGACAACGTGGGACAACGTGGGACAACGTGGGACAACGTGGGACAACGTGGGACAACGTGGGACAACGTGGGACAACGTGGGACAACGCGGGACAACGTGGGACAACGTGGGACACCGTTGGACACCGTTGGACATCGTTGGACATCGTTGGACATCGTTGGACACCGTTGGACATCGTCGGACACCGTTGGACATCGTTGGACATCGTTGGACACCGTTGGACATCGTTGGACACCGTTGGACATCGTTGGACATCGTTGGACAACGTGGGACATCGTGGGACAACGTGGGACAACATGGGACAACGTGGGACAACGTGGGACACAGTTGGGCAACGTGGGACACCGTTGGACATCGTTGGACACCGTGGGACAACGTGGGACAACGTGGGACAACGTGGGACACCGTTGGACACCGTTGGACATCGTTGGACATCGTTGGACATCGTTGGACACCGTTGGACATCGTTGGACACCGTGGGACAACGTGGGACAACGTGGGACAACGTGGGACACCGTTGGGCATCGTTGGACAACGTGGGACATCGTGGGACAACGTGGGACAACGTGGGACAACGTGGGACAACGTGGGACAACGTGGGACAACGTGGGACAACGTGGGACAACGTGGGACCACGTGGGACAACGTGGGACAACGTGGGACAACGTGGGACAACGTGGGACAACGTTGGACAACGTGGGACATCGTGGGACAACGTGGGACAACGTGGGACAACGTGGGACAACGTGGGACAACGTGGGACAACGTGGGACAACGTGGGACAACGTGGGACAACGTGGGACACCGTTGGACATCGTTGGACACCGTGGGACAACGTGGGACAACGTGGGACAACGTGGGACACCGTTGGGCATCGTTGGACACCGTGGGACAACGTGGGACACCGTTGGACACCGTGGGACACCGTTGGACACCGTTGGACATCGTTGGACACCGTGGGACAACGTGGGACAACGTGGGACAACGTGGGAAACCATGGAACAACGTGGGACAACGTGGGACAACGGGGGACAACGTGGGACACCGTTGGACATCGTTGGACACCGTGGGACAACGTGGGACAACGTGGGACACCGTTGGACACCGTTGGACATCGTTGGACACCGTTGGACACCGTGGGACAACGTGGGACAACGTGGGACAACGTGGGACAACGTGGGACAACGTAGGACAACGTGGGACAACGTGGGACACCGTTGGACATCGTTGGACAACGTGGGACATCGTGGGACAACGTGGGACAACGTGGGACAACGTGGGACAACGTGGGACAACGTGGGACAACGTGGGACAACGTGGGACCACGTGGGACAACGTGGGACAACGTGGGACAACGTGGGACAACGTGGGACAACGTGGGACAACGTGGGACAACGTGGGACACCGTTGGGCATCGTTGGACACCGTGGGACAACGTGGGACAACGTGGGACAACGTGGGACACCGTTGGGCATCGTTGGACACCGTGGGACAACGTGGGACAACGTGGGACAACGTGGGACAACGTGGGACAACGTGGGACAACGTGGGACAACGTGGGACACCGTTGGACATCGTTGGACACCGTGGGAAAACGTGGGACAACGTGGGACAACGTGGAACACCGTTGGACACCGTTGGACATCGTTGGACACCGTTGGACACCGTGGGACAACGTGGGACAACGTGGGACAACGTGGGACAACGTGGGACAACGTGGGACAACGTGGGACAACGTGGGACAACGTGGGACAACGTGGGACAACGTGGGACAACGTGGGACAACGTGGGACATCGTGGGACAACGTGGGACAACGTGGGACAACGTGGGACAACGTGGGACACCGTTGGACAACGTGGGACACCGTTGGATATCGTTGGACACCGTGGGACAACGTGGGACAACGTGGGACCACGTGGGACACCGTTGGACACCGTTGGACATCGTTGGACATCGTTGGACATCGTGGGACACCGTTGGACATCGTTGGACATCGTTGGACACCGTTGGACATCGTTGGACATCGTTGGACATCGTTGGACACCGTTGGACATCGTTGGACACCGTGGGACAACGTGGGACAACGTGGGACACCGTTGGACACCGTTGGACATCGTTGGACACCGTTGGACACCGTGGGACAACGTGGGACAACGTGGGACACCGTTGGACATCGTTGGACACCGTGGGAAAACGTGGGACAACGTGGGACAACGTGGGACACCGTTGGACACCGTTGGACATCGTTGGACACCGTTGGACACCGTGGGACAACGTGGGACAACGTGGGACAACGTGGGACAACGTGGGACAACGTGGGACAACGTGGGACAACGTGGGACAACGTGGGACAACGTGGGACAACGTGGGACAACGTGGGACAACGTGGGACAACGTGGGACAACGTGGGACACCGTTGGACATCGTTGGACACCGTGGGACACCGTTGGACAACGTGGGACAACGTGGGACAACGTGGGACAACGTGGGACAACGTGGGACAACGTGGGACAACGTGGGACAACGTGGGACAACGTGGGACACCGTTGGGCATCGTTGGACACCGTGGGACAACGTGGGACACCGTTGGACAACGTGGGACATCGTTGGACATCGTTGGACACCGTTGGACACCGTTGGACACCGTTGGACACCGTTGGACATCGGTGGACATCGTGGGACACCGTTGGACACCGTTGGACATCGTTGGACACCGTTGGACACCGTGGGACAACGTGGGACAACGTGGGACAACGTGGGACAACGTGGGACAACGCGGGACAACGTGGGACAACGTGGGACACCGTTGGACACCGTGGGACACCGTTGGACAACGTGGGACAACGTGGGACAACGTGGGACAACGTGGGACAACGTGGGACACCGTTGGACACCGTTGGACATCGTTGGACACCGTGGGACAACGTGGGACAACGTGGGAAACCATGGAACAACGTGGGACAACGTGGGACAACGTGGGACAACGTGGGACAACGTGGGACACCGTTGGACATCGTTGGACACCGTGGGACAGCGTGGGACAACGTGGGACAACGTGGGACACCGTTGGACACCGTGGGACACCGTTGGACAACGTGGGACAACGTGGGACAACGTGGGACAACGTGGGAAACCATGGAACAACGTGGGACAACGTGGGACAACGTGGGACAACGTGGGACAACGTGGGACACCGTTGGACATCGTTGGACACCGTGGGACAACGTGGGACAACGTGGGACACCGTTGGACACCGTTGGACATCGTTGGACACCGTTGGACACCGTGGGACAACGTGGGACAACGTGGGACAACGTGGGACAACGTGGGACAACGTGGGACCACGTGGGACACCGTTGGACACCGTTGGACATCGTTGGACATCGTTGGACATCGTGGGACACCGTTGGACATCGTTGGACATCGTTGGACACCGTTGGACATCGTTGGACATCGTTGGACATCGTTGGACACCGTTGGACACCGTTGGACACCGTTGGACACCGTTGGACATCGGTGGACATCGTGGGACACCGTTGGACACCGTTGGACATCGTTGGACACCGTTGGACACCGTGGGACAACGTGGGACAACGTGGGACAACGTGGGACAACGTGGGACAACGTGGGACAACGTGGGACACCGTTGGACAACGTGGGACACCGTTGGACACCGTGGGACACCGTTGGACAACGTGGGACAACGTGGGACAACGTGGGACAACGTGGGACACCGTTGGACACCGTGGGACACCGTTGGACACCGTTGGACATCGTTGGACACCGTGGGACAACGTGGGACAACGTGGGACAACGTGGGAAACCATGGAACAACGTGGGGCAACGTGGGACAACGTGGGACAACGTGGGACAACGTGGGACAACGTGGGACAACGTGGGACAACGTGGGACAACGTGGGACATCGTGGGACAACGTGGGACAACGTGGGACAACGTGGGACAACGTGGGACACCGTTGGACAACGTGGGACACCGTTGGACACCGTGGGACACCGTTGGACAACGTGGGACAACGTGGGACAACGTGGGACAACGTGGGACACCGTTGGACAACGTGGGACACCGTTGGACACCGTGGGACACCGTTGGACACCGTGGGACAACGTGGGACAACGTGGGACAACGTGGGACACCGTTGGACACCGTGGGACACCGTTGGACACCGTTGGACATCGTTGGACACCGTGGGACAACGTGGGACAACGTGGGACAACGTGGGAAACCATGGAACAACGTGGGGCAACGTGGGACAACGTGGGACAACGTGGGACAACGTGGGACAACGTGGGACAACGTGGGACAACGTGGGACAACGTGGGACATCGTGGGACAACGTGGGACAACGTGGGACAACGTGGGACACCGTTGGACATCGTTGGACACCGTGGGACACCGTTGGACAACGTGGGACAACGTGGGACATCGTTGGACATCGTTGGACATCGTTGGACACCGTTGGACACCGTTGGACACCGTTGGACACCGTTGGACATCGGTGGACATCGTGGGACACCGTTGGACACCGTTGGACAACGTGGGACAACGTGGGACAACGTGGGACAACGTGGGACAACGTGGGACACCGTTGGACACCGTGGGACACCGTTGGACAACGTGGGACAACGTGGGACAACGTGGGACAACGTGGGACAACGTGGGACACCGTTGCACACCGTGGGACACCGTTGGACACCGTTGGACATCGTTGGACACCGTGGGACAACGTGGGACAACGTGGGAAACCATGGAACAACGTGGGACAACGTGGGACAACGTGGGACAACGTGGGACAACGTGGGACAGCGTTGGACATCGTTGGACACCGTGGGACAGCGTGGGACAACGTGGGACAACGTGGGACACCGTTGGACACCGTGGGACAACGTTGGACAACGTGGGACAACGTGGGACAACGTGGGACAACGTGGGAAACCATGGAACAACGTGGGACAATGTGGGACAACGTGGGACAACGTGGGACAACGTGGGACACCGTTGAACATCGTTGGACACCGTGGGACAACGTGGGACAACGTGGGACACCGTTGGACACCGTTGGACATCGTTGGACACCGTTGGACACCGTGGGACAACGTGGGACAACGTGGGACAACGTGGGACAACGTGGGACAACGTAGGACAACGTGGGACAACGTGGGACAACGTGGGACACCGTTGGACAACGTGGGACACCGTGGGACACCGTTGGACACCGTTGGACATCGTTGGACACCGTGGGACAACGTGGGACAACGTGGGACAACGTGGGAAACCATGGAACAACGTGGGGCAACGTGGGACAACGTGGGACAACGTGGGACAACGTGGGACAACGTGGGACAACGTGGGACAACGTGGGACACCGTTGGACAACGTGGGACACCGTTGGACACCGTGGGACACCGTTGGACAACGTGGGACAACGTGGGACAACGTGGGACAACGTGGGACACCGTTGGACACCGTGGGACACCGTTGGACACCGTTGGACATCGTTGGACACCGTGGGACAACGTGGGACAACGTGGGACAACGTGGGAAACCATGGAACAACGTGGGGCAACGTGGGACAACGTGGGACAACGTGGGACAACGTGGGACAACGTGGGACAACGTGGGACAACGTGGGACAACGTGGGACATCGTGGGACAACGTGGGACAACGTGGGACAACGTGGGACAACGTGGGACACCGTTGGACAACGTGGGACACCGTTGGACACCGTGGGACACCGTTGGACAACGTGGGACAACGTGGGACAACGTGGGACAACGTGGGACACCGTTGGACAACGTGGGACACCGTTGGACACCGTGGGACACCGTTGGACAACGTGGGACAACGTGGGACAACGTGGGACAACGTGGGACACCGTTGGACACCGTGGGACACCGTTGGACACCGTTGGACATCGTTGGACACCGTGGGACAACGTGGGACAACGTGGGACAACGTGGGAAACCATGGAACAACGTGGGGCAACGTGGGACAACGTGGGACAACGTGGGACAACGTGGGACAACGTGGGACAACGTGGGACAACGTGGGACAACGTGGGACATCGTGGGACAACGTGGGACAACGTGGGACAACGTGGGACACCGTTGGACATCGTTGGACACCGTGGGACACCGTTGGACAACGTGGGACAACGTGGGACATCGTTGGACATCGTTGGACATCGTTGGACACCGTTGGACACCGTTGGACACCGTTGGACACCGTTGGACATCGGTGGACATCGTGGGACACCGTTGGACACCGTTGGACAACGTGGGACAACGTGGGACAACGTGGGACAACGTGGGACAACGTGGGACACCGTTGGACACCGTGGGACACCGTTGGACAACGTGGGACAACGTGGGACAACGTGGGACAACGTGGGACAACGTGGGACACCGTTGCACACCGTGGGACACCGTTGGACACCGTTGGACATCGTTGGACACCGTGGGACAACGTGGGACAACGTGGGAAACCATGGAACAACGTGGGACAACGTGGGACAACGTGGGACAACGTGGGACAACGTGGGACAGCGTTGGACATCGTTGGACACCGTGGGACAGCGTGGGACAACGTGGGACAACGTGGGACACCGTTGGACACCGTGGGACAACGTTGGACAACGTGGGACAACGTGGGACAAAGTGGGACAACGTGGGAAACCATGGAACAACGTGGGACAATGTGGGACAACGTGGGACAACGTGGGACAACGTGGGACACCGTTGAACATCGTTGGACACCGTGGGACAACGTGGGACAACGTGGGACACCGTTGGACACCGTTGGACAACGTGGGACAACGTGGGACAACGTGGGACCACGTGGGACAACGTGGGACAACGTGGGACACCGTTGGACACCGTGGGACACCGTTGGACAACGTGGGACAACGTGGGACAACGTGGGACAACGTGGGACACCGTTGGACACCGTGGGACACCGTTGGACAACGTGGGACAACGTGGGACATCGTTGGACATCGTTGGACATCGTTGGACACCGTTGGACACCGTTGGACACCGTTGGACACCGTTGGACATCGGTGGACATCGTGGGACACCGTTGGACACCGTTGGACAACGTGGGACAACGTGGGACAACGTGGGACAACGTGGGACAACGTGGGACACCGTTGGACACCGTGGGACACCGTTGGACAACGTGGGACAACGTGGGACAACGTGGGACAACGTGGGACAACGTGGGACACGGTTGCACACCGTGGGACACCGTTGGACACCGTTGGACATCGTTGGACACCGTGGGACAACGTGGGACACCGTTGGACACCGTGGGACACCGTTGGACAACGTGGGACAACGTGGGACAACGTGGGACAACGTGGGACACCGTTGGACACCGTGGGACACCGTTGGACACCGTTGGACATCGTTGGACACCGTGGGACAACGTGGGACAACGTGGGACAACGTGGGAAACCATGGAACAACGTGGGGCAACGTGGGACAACGTGGGACAACGTGGGACAACGTGGGACAACGTGGGACAACGTGGGACAACGTGGGACAACGTGGGACATCGTGGGACAACGTGGGACAACGTGGGACAACGTGGGACACCGTTGGACATCGTTGGACACCGTGGGACACCGTTGGACAACGTGGGACAACGTGGGACATCGTTGGACATCGTTGGACATCGTTGGACACCGTTGGACACCGTTGGACACCGTTGGACACCGTTGGACATCGGTGGACATCGTGGGACACCGTTGGACACCGTTGGACAACGTGGGACAACGTGGGACAACGTGGGACAACGTGGGACAACGTGGGACACCGTTGGACACCGTGGGACACCGTTGGACAACGTGGGACAACGTGGGACAACGTGGGACAACGTGGGACAACGTGGGACACCGTTGCACAACGTGGGACACCGTTGGACACCGTTGGACATCGTTGGACACCGTGGGACAACGTGGGACAACGTGGGAAACCATGGAACAACGTGGGACAACGTGGGACAACGTGGGACAACGTGGGACAACGTGGGACAGCGTTGGACATCGTTGGACACCGTGGGACAGCGTGGGACAACGTGGGACAACGTGGGACACCGTTGGACACCGTGGGACAACGTTGGACAACGTGGGACAACGTGGGACAACGTGGGACAACGTGGGAAACCATGGAACAACGTGGGACAATGTGGGACAACGTGGGACAACGTGGGACAACGTGGGACACCGTTGAACATCGTTGGACAACGTGGGACAACGTGGGACAACGTGGGACACCGTTGGACACCGTTGGACATCGTTGGACACCGTTGGACACCGTGGGACAACGTGGGACAACGTGGGACAACGTGGGACAACGTGGGACAACGTAGGACAACGTGGGACAACGTGGGACACCGTTGGACATCGTTGGACAACGTGGGACATCGTGGGACAACGTGGGACAACGTGGGACAACGTGGGACAACGTGGGACAACGTGGGACAACGTGGGACAACGTGGGACAACGTGGGACCACGTGGGACAACGTGGGACAACGTGGGACAACGTGGGACAACGTGGGACAACGTGGGACAACGTGGGACAACGTGGGACACCGTTGGGCATCGTTGGACACCGTGGGACAACGTGGGACAACGTGGGACAACGTGGGACACCGTTGGGCATCGTTAGACACCGTGGGACAACGTGGGACAACGTGGGACAACGTGGGACAACGTGGGACAACGTGGGACAACGTGGGACAACGTGGGACAACGTGGGACAACGTGGGACAACGTGGGACAACGTGGGACAACGTGGGACACCGTTGGACATCGTTGGACAACGTGGGACATCGTGGGACAACGTGGGACAACGTGGGACACCGTTGGGCATCGTTGGACAACGTGGGACAACGTGGGACAACGTGGGACAACGTGGGACAACGTGGGACACCGTTGGGCATCGTTGGACACCGTGGGACAACGTGGGACAACGTGGGACAACGTGGGACACCGTTGGGCATCGTTGGACAACGTGGGACATCGTGGGACAACGTGGGACAACGTGGGACAACGTGGGACAACGTGGGACAACGTGGGACAACGTGGGACAACGTGGGACAACGTGGGACCACGTGGGACAACGTGGGACAACGTGGGACAACGTGGGACAACGTGGGACAACGTTGGACAACGTGGGACATCGTGGGACAACGTGGGACAACGTGGGACAACGTGGGACAACGTGGGACAACGTGGGACAACGTGGGACAACGTGGGACAACGTGGGACACCGTTGGGCATCGTTGGACACCGTGGGACAACGTGGGACAACGTGGGACAACGTGGGACACCGTTGGGCATCGTTGGACACCGTGGGACAACGTGGGACACCGTTGGACACCGTGGGACACCGTTGGACACCGTTGGACATCGTTGGACACCGTTGGACATCGTTGGACACCGTTGGACACCGTGGGACAACGTGGGACAACGTGGGACAACGTGGGACAACGTGGGACAACGTAGGACAACGTGGGACAACGTGGGACAACGTGGGACATCGTGGGACAACGTGGGACAACGTGGGACAACGTGGGACAACGTGGGACACCGTTGGACAACGTGGGACACCGTTGGATATCGTTGGACACCGTGGGACAACGTGGGACAACGTGGGACCACGTGGGACACCGTTGGACACCGTTGGACATCGTTGGACATCGTTGGACATCGTGGGACACCGTTGGACATCGTTGGACATCGTTGGACACCGTTGGACATCGTTGGACATCGTTGGACATCGTTGGACACCGTTGGACACCGTTGGACACCGTTGGACACCGTTGGACATCGGTGGACATCGTGGGACAACGTGGGACAACGTGGGACAACGTGGGACAACGTGGGACAACGTAGGACAACGTGGGACAACGTGGGACACCGTGGGACAACGTGGGACAACGTTGGACAACGTGGGACATCGTGGGACAACGTGGGACAACGTGGGACAACGTGGGACAACGTGGGACAACGTGGGACAACGTGGGACAACGTGGGACAACGTGGGACAACGTGGGACACCGTTGGGCATCGTTGGACACCGTGGGACAACGTGGGACAACGTGGGACAACGTGGGACAACGTGGGACAACGTGGGACAACGTGGGACAACGTGGGACAACGTTGGACAACGTGGGACATCGTGGGACAACGTGGGACAACGTGGGACAACGTGGGACAACGTGGGACAACGTGGGACAACGTGGGACAACGTGGGACAACGTGGGACAACGTGGGACACCGTTGGGCATCGTTGGACACCGTGGGACAACGTGGGACAACGTGGGACAACGTGGGACACCGTTGGGCATCGTTGGACACCGTGGGACAACGTGGGACACCGTTGGACACCGTGGGACACCGTTGGACACCGTTGGACATCGTTGGACACCGTGGGACAACGTGGGACAACGTGGGACAACGTGGGAAACCATGGAACAACGTGGGACAACGTGGGACAACGGGGGACAACGTGGGACACCGTTGGACATCGTTGGACACCGTGGGACAACGTGGGACAACGTGGGACACCGTTGGACACCGTTGGACATCGTTGGACACCGTTGGACACCGTGGGACAACGTGGGACAACGTGGGACAACGTGGGACAACGTGGGACAACGTAGGACAACGTGGGACAACGTGGGACACCGTTGGACATCGTTGGACAACGTGGGACATCGTGGGACAACGTGGGACAACGTGGGACAACGTGGGACAACGTGGGACAACGTGGGACAACGTGGGACAACGTGGGACCACGTGGGACAACGTGGGACAACGTGGGACAACGTGGGACAACGTGGGACAACGTGGGACAACGTGGGACAACGTGGGACACCGTTGGGCATCGTTGGACACCGTGGGACAACGTGGGACAACGTGGGACAACGTGGGACACCGTTGGGCATCGTTGGACACCGTGGGACAACGTGGGACAACGTGGGACAACGTGGGACAACGTGGGACAACGTGGGACAACGTGGGACAACGTGGGACAACGTGGGACACCGTTGGGCATCGTTGGACACCGTGGGACAACGTGGGACAACGTGGGACAACGTGGGACAACGTGGGACAACGTGGGACAACGTGGGACAACGTGGGACACCGTTGGACATCGTTGGACACCGTGGGAAAACGTGGGACAACGTGGGACAACGTGGAACACCGTTGGACACCGTTGGACACCGTGGGACAACGTGGGACAACGTGGGACAACGTGGGACAACGTGGGACAACGTGGGACAACGTGGGACAACGTGGGACAACGTGGGACAACGTGGGACAACGTGGGACAACGTGGGACAACGTGGGACAACGTGGGACAACGTGGGACCACGTGGGACACCGTTGGACACCGTTGGACATCGTTGGACATCGTTGGACATCGTGGGACACCGTTGGACATCGTTGGACATCGTTGGACACCGTTGGACATCGTTGGACATCGTTGGACATCGTTGGACACCGTTGGACATCGTTGGACACCGTGGGACAACGTGGGACAACGTGGGACACCGTTGGACACCGTTGGACATCGTTGGACACCGTTGGACACCGTGGGACAACGTGGGACAACGTGGGACACCGTTGGACATCGTTGGACACCGTGGGAAAACGTGGGACAACGTGGGACAACGTGGGACACCGTTGGACACCGTTGGACATCGTTGGACACCGTTGGACACCGTGGGACAACGTGGGACAACATGGGACAACGTGGGACAACGTGGGACAACGTGGGACAACGTGGGACAACGTGGGACAACGTGGGACAACGTGGGACAACGTGGGACAACGTGGGACAACGTGGGACAACGTGGGACACCGTTGGACATCGTTGGACACCGTGGGACACCGTTGGACAACGTGGGACAACGTGGGACAACGTGGGACAACGTGGGACAACGTGGGACAACGTGGGACAACGTGGGACAACGTGGGACAACGTGGGACACCGTTGGGCATCGTTGGACACCGTGGGACAACGTGGGACACCGTTGGACAACGTGGGACATCGTTGGACATCGTTGGACACCGTTGGACACCGTTGGACACCGTTGGACACCGTTGGACATCGGTGGACATCGTGGGACACCGTTGGACACCGTTCGACATCGTTGGACACCGTTGGACACCGTGGGACAACGTGGGACAACGTGGGACAACGTGGGACAACGTGGGACAACGTGGGACAACGTGGGACAACGTGGGACACCGTTGGACACCGTGGGACACCGTTGGACAACGTGGGACAACGTGGGACAACGTGGGACAACGTGGGACAACGTGGGACACCGTTGGACACCGTTGGACATCGTTGGACACCGTGGGACAACGTGGGACAACGTGGGAAACCATGGAACAACGTGGGACAACGTGGGACAACGTGGGACAACGTGGGACAACGTGGGACACCGTTGGACATCGTTGGACACCGTGGGACAGCGTGGGACAACGTGGGACAACGTGGGACACCGTTGGACACCGTGGGACACCGTTGGACAACGTGGGACAACGTGGGACAACGTGGGACAACGTGGGAAACCATGGAACAACGAGGGACAACGTGGGACAACGTGGGACAACGTGGGACAACGTGGGACACCGTTGGACATCGTTGGACACCGTGGGACAACGTGGGACAACGTGGGACACCGTTGGACACCGTTGGACATCGTTGGACACCGTTGGACACCGTGGGACAACGTGGGACAACGTGGGACAACGTGGGACAACGTGGGACAACGTGGGACAACGTGGGACAACGTGGGACAACGTTGGACAACGTGGGACATCGTGGGACAACGTGGGACAACGTGGGACAACGTGGGACAACGTGGGACAACGTGGGACAACGTGGGACAACGTGGGACAACGTGGGACAACGTGGGACACCGTTGGGCATCGTTGGACACCGTGGGACAACGTGGGACAACGTGGGACAACGTGGGACACCGTTGGGCATCGTTGGACACCGTGGGACAACGTGGGACACCGTTGGACACCGTGGGACACCGTTGGACACCGTTGGACATCGTTGGACACCGTTGGACATCGTTGGACACCGTTGGACACCGTGGGACAACGTGGGACAACGTGGGACAACGTGGGACAACGTGGGACAACGTAGGACAACGTGGGACAACGTGGGACACCGTTGGACATCGTTGGACAACGTGGGACATCGTGGGACAACGTGGGACAACGTGGGACAACGTGGGACAACGTGGGACAACGTGGGACAACGTGGGACAACGTGGGACAACGTGGGACCACGTGGGACAACGTGGGACAACGTGGGACAACATGGGACAACGTGGGACAACGTGGGACAACGTGGGACAACGTGGGACACCGTTGGGCATCGTTGGACACCGTGGGACAACGTGGGACAACGTGGGACAACGTGGGACACCGTTGGGCATCGTTGGACACCGTGGGACAACGTGGGACAACGTGGGACAACGTGGGACAACGTGGAACAACGTGGGACAACGTGGGACAACGTGGGACACCGTTGGACATCGTTGGACACCGTGGGAAAACGTGGGACAACGTGGGACAACGTGGGACACCGTTGGACATCGTTGGACATCGTTGGACATCGTTGGACACCGTGGGACAACGTGGGACAACGTGGGACAACGTGGGACAACGTGGGACAACGTGGGACAACGTGGGACAACGTGGGACAACGTGGGGCAACGTGGGACAACGTGGGACATCGTGGGACAACGTGGGACAACGTGGGACAACGTGGGACAACGTGGGGCACCGTGGGACAACGTGGGACACCGTTGGATATCGTTGGACACCGTGGGACAACGTGGGACAACGTGGGACCACGTGGGACACCGTTGGACACCGTTGGACATCGTTGGACATCGTTGGACATCGTGGGACACCGTTGGACATCGTTGGACATCGTTGGACACCGTTGGACATCGTTGGACATCGTTGGACATCGTTGGACACCGTTGGACACCGTTGGACACCGTTGGACACCGTTGGACATCGGTGGACATCGTGGGACACCGTTGGACACCGTTGGACATCGTTGGACACCGTTGGACACCGTGGGACAACGTGGGACAACGTGGGACAACGTGGGACAACGTGGGACAACGTGGGACAACGTGGGACACCGTTGGACAACGTGGGACACCGTTGGACACCGTGGGACACCGTTGGACAACGTGGGACAACGTGGGACAACGTGGGACAACGTGGGACACCGTTGGACACCGTGGGACACCGTTGGACACCGTTGGACATCGTTGGACACCGTGGGACAACGTGGGACAACGTGGGACAACGTGGGACACCGTTGGACAACGTGGGACATCGTTGGACATCGTTGGACACCGTTGGACACCGTTGGACACCGTTGGACACCGTTGGACATCGGTGGACATCGTGGGACACCGTTGGACACCGTTCGACATCGTTGGACACCGTTGGACACCGTGGGACAACGTGGGACAACGTGGGACAACGTGGGACAACGTGGGACAACGCGGGACAACGTGGGACAACGTGGGACACCGTTGGACACCGTGGGACACCGTTGGACAACGTGGGACAACGTGGGACAACGTGGGACAACGTGGGACAACGTGGGACACCGTTGGACACCGTTGGACATCGTTGGACACCGTGGGACAACGTGGGACAACGTGGGAAACCATGGAACAACGTGGGACAACGTGGGACAACGTGGGACAACGTGGGACAACGTGGGACACCGTTGGACATCGTTGGACACCGTGGGACAGCGTGGGACAACGTGGGACAACGTGGGACACCGTTGGACACCGTGGGACACCGTTGGACAACGTGGGACAACGTGGGACAACGTGGGACAACGTGGGAAACCATGGAACAACGAGGGACAACGTGGGACAACGTGGGACAACGTGGGACAACGTGGGACACCGTTGGACATCGTTGGACACCGTGGGACAACGTGGGACAACGTGGGACACCGTTGGACACCGTTGGACATCGTTGGACACCGTTGGACACCGTGGGACAACGTGGGACAACGTGGGACAACGTGGGACAACGTGGGACAACGTGGGACAACGTGGGACAACGTGGGACAACGTTGGACAACGTGGGACATCGTGGGACAACGTGGGACAACGTGGGACAACGTGGGACAACGTGGGACAACGTGGGACAACGTGGGACAACGTGGGACAACGTGGGACAACGTGGGACACCGTTGGGCATCGTTGGACACCGTGGGACAACGTGGGACAACGTGGGACAACGTGGGACACCGTTGGGCATCGTTGGACACCGTGGGACAACGTGGGACACCGTTGGACACCGTGGGACACCGTGGGACACCGTTGGACATCGTTGGACACCGTTGGACATCGTTGGACACCGTTGGACACCGTGGGACAACGTGGGACAACGTGGGACAACGTGGGACAACGTGGGACAACGTAGGACAACGTGGGACAACGTGGGACACCGTTGGACATCGTTGGACAACGTGGGACATCGTGGGACAACGTGGGACAACGTGGGACAACGTGGGACAACGTGGGACAACGTGGGACAACGTGGGACAACGTGGGACAACGTGGGACCACGTGGGACAACGTGGGACAACGTGGGACAACATGGGACAACGTGGGACAACGTGGGACAACGTGGGACAACGTGGGACACCGTTGGGCATCGTTGGACACCGTGGGACAACGTGGGACAACGTGGGACAACGTGGGACACCGTTGGACATCGTTGGACACCGTGGGACAACGTGGGACAACGTGGGACAACGTGGGACAACGTGGAACAACGTGGGACAACGTGGGACAACGTGGGACACCGTTGGACATCGTTGGACAACGTGGGAAAACGTGGGACAACGTGGGACAACGTGGGACACCGTTGGACACCGTTGGACATCGTTGGACACCGTTGGACACCGTGGGACAACGTGGGACAACGTGGGACAACGTGGGACAACGTGGGACAACGTGGGACAACGTGGGACAACGTGGGACAACGTGGGGCAACGTGGGACAACGTGGGACATCGTGGGACAACGTGGGACAACGTGGGACAACGTGGGACAACGTGGGACACCGTTGGACAACGTGGGACACCGTTGGATATCGTTGGACACCGTGGGACAACGTGGGACAACGTGGGACCACGTGGGACACCGTTGGACACCGTTGGACATCGTTGGACATCGTTGGACATCGTGGGACACCGTTGGACATCGTTGGACATCGTTGGACACCGTTGGACATCGTTGGACATCGTTGGACATCGTTGGACACCGTTGGACACCGTTGGACACCGTTGGACACCGTTGGACATCGGTGGACATCGTGGGACACCGTTGGACACCGTTGGACATCGTTGGACACCGTTGGACACCGTGGGACAACGTGGGACAACGTGGGACAACGTGGGACAACGTGGGACAACGTGGGACAACGTGGGACACCGTTGGACAACGTGGGACACCGTTGGACACCGTTGGACACCGTTGGACAACGTGGGACAACGTGGGACAACGTGGGACAACGTGGGACACCGTTGGACACCGTGGGACACCGTTGGACACCGTTGGACATCGTTGGACACCGTGGGACAACGTGGGACAACGTGGGACAACGTGGGAAACCATGGAACAACGTGGGGCAACGTGGGACAACGTGGGACAACGTGGGACAACGTGGGACAACGTGGGACAACGTGGGACAACGTGGGACAACGTGGGACATCGTGGGACAACGTGGGACAACGTGGGACAACGTGGGACAACGTGGGACACCGTTGGACAACGTGGGACACCGTTGGACACCGTGGGACACCGTTGGACAACGTGGGACAACGTGGGACAACGTGGGACAACGTGGGACAACGTGGGAAACCATGGAACAACGTGGGGCAACGTGGGACAACGTGGGACAACGTGGGACAACGTGGGACAACGTGGGACAACGTGGGACAACGTGGGACAACGTGGGACATCGTGGGACAACGTGGGACAACGTGGGACAACGTGGGACACCGTTGGACATCGTTGGACACCGTGGGACACCGTTGGACAACGTGGGACAACGTGGGACATCGTTGGACACCGTTGGACACCGTGGGACACCGTTGGACACCGTTGGACATCGTTGGACACCGTGGGACAACGTGGGACAACGTGGGACAACGTGGGAAACCATGGAACAACGTGGGGCAACGTGGGACAACGTGGGACAACGTGGGACAACGTGGGACAACGTGGGACAACGTGGGACAACGTGGGACAACGTGGGACATCGTGGGACAACGTGGGACAACGTGGGACAACGTGGGACACCGTTGGACATCGTTGGACACCGTGGGACACCGTTGGACAACGTGGGACAACGTGGGACATCGTTGGACATCGTTGGACATCGTTGGACACCGTTGGACACCGTTGGACACCGTTGGACACCGTTGGACATCGGTGGACATCGTGGGACACCGTTGGACACCGTTGGACAACGTGGGACAACGTGGGACAACGTGGGACAACGTGGGACAACGTGGGACACCGTTGGACACCGTGGGACACCGTTGGACAACGTGGGACAACGTGGGACAACGTGGGACAACGTGGGACAACGTGGGACACCGTTGCACACCGTGGGACACCGTTGGACACCGTTGGACATCGTTGGACACCGTGGGACAACGTGGGACAACGTGGGAAACCATGGAACAACGTGGGACAACGTGGGACAACGTGGGACATCGTGGGACAACGTGGGACAGCGTTGGACATCGTTGGACACCGTGGGACAGCGTGGGACAACGTGGGACAACGTGGGACACCGTTGGACACCGTGGGACAACGTTGGACAACGTGGGACAACGTGGGACAACGTGGGACAACGTGGGAAACCATGGAACAACGTGGGACAATGTGGGACAACGTGGGACAACGTGGGACAACGTGGGACACCGTTGAACATCGTTGGACACCGTGGGACAACGTGGGACAACGTGGGACACCGTTGGACACCGTTGGACATCGTTGGACACCGTTGGACACCGTGGGACAACGTGGGACAACGTGGGACAACGTGGGACAACGTGGGACAACGTAGGACAACGTGGGACAACGTGGGACACCGTTGGACATCGTTGGACAACGTGGGACATCGTGGGACAACGTGGGACAACGTGGGACAACGTGGGACAACGTGGGACAACGTGGGACAACGTGGGACAACGTGGGACAACGTGGGACCACGTGGGACAACGTGGGACAACGTGGGACAACGTGGGACAACGTGGGACAACGTGGGACAACGTGGGACAACGTGGGACACCGTTGGGCATCGTTGGACACCGTGGGACAACGTGGGACAACGTGGGACAACGTGGGACACCGTTGGGCATCGTTAGACACCGTGGGACAACGTGGGACAACGTGGGACAACGTGGGACAACGTGGGACAACGTGGGACAACGTGGGACAACGTGGGACAACGTGGGACAACGTGGGACAACGTGGGACAACGTGGGACACCGTTGGACATCGTTGGACAACGTGGGACATCGTGGGACAACGTGGGACAACGTGGGACAACGTGGGACAACGTGGGACAACGTGGGACAACGTGGGACAACGTGGGACAACGTGGGACCACGTGGGACAACGTGGGACAACGTGGGACAACGTGGGACAACGTGGGACAACGTGGGACAACGTGGGACAACGTGGGACACCGTTGGGCATCGTTGGACAACGTGGGACAACGTGGGACAACGTGGGACAACGTGGGACACCGTTGGGCATCGTTGGACAACGTGGGACATCGTGGGACAACGTGGGACAACGTGGGACAACGTGGGACAACGTGGGACAACGTGGGACAACGTGGGACAACGTGGGACAACGTGGGACCACGTGGGACAACGTGGGACAACGTGGGACAACGTGGGACAACGTGGGACAACGTTGGACAACGTGGGACAACGTGGGACAACGTGGGACAACGTGGGACAACGTGGGACAACGTGGGACAACGTGGGACAACGTGGGACAACGTGGGACAACGTGGGACAACGTGGGACACCGTTGGGCATCGTTGGACACCGTGGGACAACGTGGGACAACGTGGGACAACGTGGGACACCGTTGGGCATCGTTGGACACCGTGGGACAACGTGGGACACCGTTGGACACCGTGGGACACCGTTGGACACCGTTGGACATCGTTGGACACCGTTGGACATCGTTGGACACCGTTGGACACCGTGGGACAACGTGGGACAACGTGGGACAACGTGGGACAACGTGGGACAACGTAGGACAACGTGGGACAACGTGGGACAACGTGGGACATCGTGGGACAACGTGGGACAACGTGGGACAACGTGGGACAACGTGGGACACCGTTGGACAACGTGGGACACCGTTGGATATCGTTGGACACCGTGGGACAACGTGGGACAACGTGGGACCACGTGGGACACCGTTGGACACCGTTGGACATCGTTGGACATCGTTGGACATCGTGGGACACCGTTGGACATCGTTGGACATCGTTGGACACCGTTGGACATCGTTGGACATCGTTGGACATCGTTGGACACCGTTGGACACCGTTGGACACCGTTGGACACCGTTGGACATCGGTGGACATCGTGGGACACCGTTGGACACCGTTGGACATCGTTGGACACCGTTGGACACCGTGGGACAACGTGGGACAACGTGGGACAACGAGGGACAACGTGGGACAACGTGGGACAACGTGGGACACCGTTGGACACCGTGGGACACCGTTGGACAACGTGGGACAACGTGGGACAACGTGGGACAACGTGGGACACCGTTGGACACCGTGGGACACCGTTGGACACCGTTGGACATCGTTGGACACCGTGGGACAACGTGGGACAACGTGGGACAACGTGGGACAACGTGGGACACCGTTGGACATCGTTGGACACCGTGGGACAACGTGGGACAACGTGGGACAACGTGGGAAACCATGGAACAACGTGGGACAACGTGGGACAACGTGGGACAACGTGGGACAACGTGGGACAACGTGGGACAACGTGGGACAACGTGGGACAACGTGGGACAACGTGGGACGACGTGGGACATCGTGGGACAACGTGGGACAACGTGGGACAACGTGGGACAACGTGGGACAACGTGGGACACCGTTGGACATCGTTGGACACCGTGGGACAACGTGGGACAACGTGGGACAACGTGGGACAACGTGGGACACCGTGGGACACCGTTGGACATCGTTGGACACCGTTGGACACCGTGGGACAACGTGGGACAACGTGGGACAACGTGGGACAACGTGGGACAACGTGGGACAACGTGGGACAACGTGGGACAACGTGGGACAACGTGGGGCAACGTGGGACAACGTGGGACATCGTGGGACAACGTGGGACAACGTGGGACAACGTGGGACAACGTGGGACACCGTTGGACAACGTGGGACACCGTTGGATATCGTTGGACACCGTGGGACAACGTGGGACAACGTGGGACCACGTGGGACACCGTTGGACACCGTTGGACATCGTTGGACATCGTTGGACATCGTGGGACACCGTTGGACATCGTTGGACATCGTTGGACACCGTTGGACATCGTTGGACATCGTTGGACATCGTTGGACACCGTTGGACACCGTTGGACACCGTTGGACACCGTTGGACATCGGTGGACATCGTGGGACACCGTTGGACACCGTTGGACATCGTTGGACACCGTTGGACACCGTGGGACAACGTGGGACAACGTGGGACAACGTGGGACAACGTGGGACAACGTGGGACAACGTGGGACACCGTTGGACAACGTGGGACACCGTTGGACACCGTGGGACACCGTTGGACAACGTGGGACAACGTGGGACAACGTGGGACAACGTGGGACACCGTTGGACACCGTGGGACACCGTTGGACACCGTTGGACATCGTTGGACACCGTGGGACAACGTGGGACAACGTGGGACAACGTGGGAAACCATGGAACAACGTGGGGCAACGTGGGACAACGTGGGACAACGTGGGACAACGTGGGACAACGTGGGACAACGTGGGACAACGTGGGACAACGTGGGACATCGTGGGACAACGTGGGACAACGTGGGACAACGTGGGACAACGTGGGACAACGTGGGACACCGTTGGACAACGTGGGACACCGTTGGACACCGTGGGACACCGTTGGACAACGTGGGACAACGTGGGACAACGTGGGACAACGTGGGACACCGTGGGACAACGTGGGACACCGTTGGACACCGTGGGACACCGTTGGACAACGTGGGACAACGTGGGACAACGTGGGACAACGTGGGACACCGTTGGACACCGTGGGACACCGTTGGACACCGTTGGACATCGTTGGACACCGTGGGACAACGTGGGACAACGTGGGACAACGTGGGAAACCATGGAACAACGTGGGGCAACGTGGGACAACGTGGGACAACGTGGGACAACGTGGGACAACGTGGGACAACGTGGGACACCGTTGGACACCGTTGGACATCGTTGGACACCGTTGGACACCGTGGGACAACGTGGGACAACGTGGGACAACGTGGGACAACGTGGGACAACGTAGGACAACGTGGGACAACGTGGGACACCGTCGGACATCGTTGGACAACGTGGGACATCGTGGGACAACGTGGGACAACGTGGGACAACGTGGGACAACGTGGGACACCGTTGGACAACGTGGGACAACGTGGGACAACGTGGGACAACGTGGGACAACGTGGGACACCGTTGGACACCGTTGGACATCGTTGGACACCGTGGGACAACGTGGGACAACGTGGGAAACCATGGAACAACGTGGGACAACGTGGGACAACGTGGGACAACGTGGGACAACGTGGGACACCGTTGGACATCGTTGGACACCGTGGGACAGCGTGGGACAACGTGGGACAACGTGGGACACCGTTGGACACCGTGGGACACCGTTGGACAACGTGGGACAACGTGGGACAACGTGGGACAACGTGGGAAACCATGGAACAACGTGGGACAACGTGGGACAACGTGGGACAACGTGGGACAACGTGGGACACCGTTGGACATCGTTGGACACCGTGGGACAACGTGGGACAACGTGGGACACCGTTGGACACCGTTGGACATCGTTGGACACCGTTGGACACCGTGGGACAACGTGGGACAACGTGGGACAACGTGGGACAACGTGGGACAACGTGGGACAACGTGGGACAACGTGGGACAACGTTGGACAACGTGGGACATCGTGGGACAACGTGGGACAACGTGGGACAACGTGGGACAACGTGGGACAACGTGGGACAACGTGGGACAACGTGGGACAACGTGGGACAACGTGGGACACCGTTGGGCATCGTTGGACACCGTGGGACAACGTGGGACAACGTGGGACAACGTGGGACACCGTTGGGCATCGTTGGACACCGTGGGACAACGTGGGACACCGTTGGACACCGTGGGACACCGTTGGACACCGTTGGACATCGTTGGACACCGTTGGACATCGTTGGACACCGTTGGACACCGTGGGACAACGTGGGACAACGTGGGACAACGTGGGACAACGTGGGACAACGTAGGACAACGTGGGACAACGTGGGACACCGTTGGACATCGTTGGACAACGTGGGACATCGTGGGACAACGTGGGACAACGTGGGACAACGTGGGACAACGTGGGACAACGTGGGACAACGTGGGACAACGTGGGACAACGTGGGACCACGTGGGACAACGTGGGACAACGTGGGACAACATGGGACAACGTGGGACAACGTGGGACAACGTGGGACAACGTGGGACACCGTTGGGCATCGTTGGACACCGTGGGACAACGTGGGACAACGTGGGACAACGTGGGACACCGTTGGGCATCGTTGGACACCGTGGGACAACGTGGGACAACGTGGGACAACGTGGGACAACGTGGAACAACGTGGGACAACGTGGGACAACGTGGGACACCGTTGGACATCGTTGGACACCGTGGGAAAACGTGGGACAACGTGGGACAACGTGGGACACCGTTGGACACCGTTGGACATCGTTGGACACCGTTGGACACCGTGGGACAACGTGGGACAACGTGGGACAACGTGGGACAACGTGGGACAACGTGGGACAACGTGGGACAACGTGGGACAACGTGGGACAACGTGGGGCAACGTGGGACAACGTGGGACATCGTGGGACAACGTGGGACAACGTGGGACAACGTGGGACAACGTGGGACACCGTTGGACAACGTGGGACACCGTTGGATATCGTTGGACACCGTGGGACAACGTGGGACAACGTGGGACCACGTGGGACACCGTTGGACACCGTTGGACATCGTTGGACATCGTTGGACATCGTGGGACACCGTTGGACATCGTTGGACATCGTTGGACACCGTTGGACATCGTTGGACATCGTTGGACATCGTTGGACACCGTTGGACACCGTTGGACACCGTTGGACACCGTTGGACATCGGTGGACATCGTGGGACACCGTTGGACACCGTTGGACATCGTTGGACACCGTTGGACACCGTGGGACAACGTGGGACAACGTGGGACAACGTGGGACAACGTGGGACAACGTGGGACAACGTGGGACACCGTTGGACAACGTGGGACACCGTTGGACACCGTGGGACACCGTTGGACAACGTGGGACAACGTGGGACAACGTGGGACAACGTGGGACACCGTTGGACACCGTGGGACACCGTTGGACACCGTTGGACATCGTTGGACACCGTGGGACAACGTGGGACAACGTGGGACAACGTGGGAAACCATGGAACAACGTGGGGCAACGTGGGACAACGTGGGACAACGTGGGACAACGTGGGACAACGTGGGACAACGTGGGACAACGTGGGACAACGTGGGACATCGTGGGACAACGTGGGACAACGTGGGACAACGTGGGACAACGTGGGACACCGTTGGACAACGTGGGACACCGTTGGACACCGTGGGACACCGTTGGACAACGTGGGACAACGTGGGACAACGTGGGACAACGTGGGACACCGTTGGACAACGTGGGACACCGTTGGACACCGTGGGACACCGTTGGACAACGTGGGACAACGTGGGACAACGT
This sequence comes from Bombus terrestris, assembly GCF_910591885.1. Classification (NCBI taxonomy): domain Eukaryota; kingdom Metazoa; phylum Arthropoda; class Insecta; order Hymenoptera; family Apidae; genus Bombus; species Bombus terrestris. The sequence continues at coordinate 84,125 of NW_025963588.1, forward strand.
GGGACAACGTGGGACACCGTTGGACACCGTGGGACACCGTTGGACACCGTTGGACATCGTTGGACACCGTGGGACAACGTGGGACAACGTGGGACAACGTGGGAAACCATGGAACAACGTGGGGCAACGTGGGACAACGTGGGACAACGTGGGACAACGTGGGACAACGTGGGACAACGTGGGACAACGTGGGACAACGTGGGACATCGTGGGACAACGTGGGACAACGTGGGACAACGTGGGACACCGTTGGACATCGTTGGACACCGTGGGACACCGTTGGACAACGTGGGACAACGTGGGACATCGTTGGACATCGTTGGACATCGTTGGACACCGTTGGACACCGTTGGACACCGTTGGACACCGTTGGACATCGGTGGACATCGTGGGACACCGTTGGACACCGTTGGACAACGTGGGACAACGTGGGACAACGTGGGACAACGTGGGACAACGTGGGACACCGTTGGACACCGTGGGACACCGTTGGACAACGTGGGACAACGTGGGACAACGTGGGACAACGTGGGACAACGTGGGACACCGTTGCACACCGTGGGACACCGTTGGACACCGTTGGACATCGTTGGACACCGTGGGACAACGTGGGACAACGTGGGAAACCATGGAACAACGTGGGACAACGTGGGACAACGTGGGACAACGTGGGACAACGTGGGACAGCGTTGGACATCGTTGGACACCGTGGGACAGCGTGGGACAACGTGGGACAACGTGGGACACCGTGGGACACCGTGGGACAACGTTGGACAACGTGGGACAACGTGGGACAACGTGGGACAACGTGGGAAACCATGGAACAACGTGGGACAACGTGGGACAACGTGGGACAACGTGGGACAACGTGGGACACCGTTGAACATCGTTGGACACCGTGGGACAACGTGGGACAACGTGGGACACCGTTGGACACCGTGGGACATCGTTGGACACCGTTGGACACCGTGGGACAACGTGGGACAACGTGGGACAACGTGGGACAACGTGGGACAACGTAGGACAACGTGGGACAACGTGGGACACCGTTGGACATCGTTGGACAACGTGGGACATCGTGGGACAACGTGGGACAACGTGGGACAACGTGGGACAACGTGGGACAACGTGGGACAACGTGGGACAACGTGGGACAACGTGGGACCACGTGGGACAACGTGGGACAACGTGGGACAACGTGGGACAACGTGGGACAACGTGGGACAACGTGGGACACCGTTGGGCATCGTTGGACACCGTGGGACAACGTGGGACAACGTGGGACAACGTGGGACACCGTTGGGCATCGTTAGACACCGTGGGACAACGTGGGACAACGTGGGACAACGTGGGACAACGTGGGACAACGTGGGACAACGTGGGACAACGTGGGACAACGTGGGACAACGTGGGACAACGTGGGACAACGTGGGACAACGTGGGACACCGTTGGACATCGTTGGACAACGTGGGACATCGTGGGACAACGTGGGACAACGTGGGACAACGTGGGACAACGTGGGACAACGTGGGACAACGTGGGACAACGTGGGACAACGTGGGACCACGTGGGACAACGTGGGACAACGTGGGACAACGTGGGACAACGTGGGACAACGTGGGACAACGTGGGACAACGTGGGACACCGTTGGGCATCGTTGGACACCGTGGGACAACGTGGGACAACGTGGGACAACGTGGGACACCGTTGGGCATCGTTGGACAACGTGGGACATCGTGGGACAACGTGGGACAACGTGGGACAACGTGGGACAACGTGGGACAACGTGGGACAACGTGGGACAACGTGGGACAACGTGGGACCACGTGGGACAACGTGGGACAACGTGGGACAACGTGGGACAACGTGGGACAACGTTGGACAACGTGGGACAACGTGGGACAACGTGGGACAACGTGGGACAACGTGGGACAACGTGGGACAACGTGGGACAACGTGGGACAACGTGGGACAACGTGGGACAACGTGGGACACCGTTGGGCATCGTTGGACACCGTGGGACAACGTGGGACAACGTGGGACAACGTGGGACACCGTTGGGCATCGTTGGACACCGTGGGACAACGTGGGACACCGTTGGACACCGTGGGACACCGTTGGACACCGTTGGACATCGTTGGACACCGTTGGACATCGTTGGACACCGTTGGACACCGTGGGACAACGTGGGACAACGTGGGACAACGTGGGACAACGTGGGACAACGTAGGACAACGTGGGACAACGTGGGACAACGTGGGACATCGTGGGACAACGTGGGACAACGTGGGACAACGTGGGACAACGTGGGACACCGTTGGACAACGTGGGACACCGTTGGATATCGTTGGACACCGTGGGACAACGTGGGACAACGTGGGACCACGTGGGACACCGTTGGACACCGTTGGACATCGTTGGACATCGTTGGACATCGTGGGACACCGTTGGACATCGTTGGACATCGTTGGACACCGTTGGACATCGTTGGACATCGTTGGACATCGTTGGACACCGTTGGACACCGTTGGACACCGTTGGACACCGTTGGACATCGGTGGACATCGTGGGACACCGTTGGACACCGTTGGACATCGTTGGACACCGTTGGACACCGTGGGACAACGTGGGACAACGTGGGACAACGTGGGACAACGTGGGACAACGTGGGACAACGTGGGACACCGTTGGACACCGTGGGACACCGTTGGACAACGTGGGACAACGTGGGACAACGTGGGACAACGTGGGACACCGTTGGACACCGTGGGACACCGTTGGACACCGTTGGACATCGTTGGACACCGTGGGACAACGTGGGACAACGTGGGACAACGTGGGACAACGTGGGACACCGTTGGACATCGTTGGACACCGTGGGACAACGTGGGACAACGTGGGACAACGTGGGAAACCATGGAACAACGTGGGACAACGTGGGACAACGTGGGACAACGTGGGACAACGTGGGACAACGTGGGACAACGTGGGACAACGTGGGACAACGTGGGACAACGTGGGACGACGTGGGACATCGTGGGACAACGTGGGACAACGTGGGACAACGTGGGACAACGTGGGACAACGTGGGACAACGTGGGACACCGTTGGGCATCGTTGGACACCGTGGGACAACGTGGGACAACGTGGGACAACGTGGGACACCGTTGGGCATCGTTGGACACCGTGGGACAACGTGGGACAACGTGGGACAACGTGGGACAACGTGGAACAACGTGGGACAACGTGGGACAACGTGGGACACCGTTGGACATCGTTGGACACCGTGGGAAAACGTGGGACAACGTGGGACAACGTGGGACACCGTTGGACACCGTTGGACATCGTTGGACACCGTTGGACACCGTGGGACAACGTGGGACAACGTGGGACAACGTGGGACAACGTGGGACAACGTGGGACAACGTGGGACAACGTGGGACAACGTGGGACAACGTGGGGCAACGTGGGACAACGTGGGACATCGTGGGACAACGTGGGACAACGTGGGACAACGTGGGACAACGTGGGACACCGTTGGACAACGTGGGACAACGTGGGACAACGTGGGACAACGTGGGACAACGTGGGGCAACGTGGGACAACGTGGGACATCGTGGGACAACGTGGGACAACGTGGGACAACGTGGGACACCGTTGGACACCGTTGGACATCGTTGGACACCGTTGGACATCGTTGGACACCGTTGGACACCGTGGGACAACGTGGGACAACGTGGGACAACGTGGGACAACGTGGGACAACGTAGGACAACGTGGGACAACGTGGGACACCGTTGGACATCGTTGGACAACGTGGGACATCGTGGGACAACGTGGGACAACGTGGGACAACGTGGGACAACGTGGGACAACGTGGGACAACGTGGGACAACGTGGGACAACGTGGGACCACGTGGGACAACGTGGGACAACGTGGGACAACATGGGACAACGTGGGACAACGTGGGACAACGTGGGACAACGTGGGACACCGTTGGGCATCGTTGGACACCGTGGGACAACGTGGGACAACGTGGGACAACGTGGGACACCGTTGGGCATCGTTGGACACCGTGGGACAACGTGGGACAACGTGGGACAACGTGGGACAACGTGGAACAACGTGGGACAACGTGGGACAACGTGGGACACCGTTGGACATCGTTGGACACCGTGGGAAAACGTGGGACAACGTGGGACAACGTGGGACACCGTTGGACACCGTTGGACATCGTTGGACACCGTTGGACACCGTGGGACAACGTGGGACAACGTGGGACAACGTGGGACAACGTGGGACAACGTGGGACAACGTGGGACAACGTGGGACAACGTGGGACAACGTGGGGCAACGTGGGACAACGTGGGACATCGTGGGACAACGTGGGACAACGTGGGACAACGTGGGACAACGTGGGACACCGTTGGACAACGTGGGACACCGTTGGATATCGTTGGACACCGTGGGACAACGTGGGACAACGTGGGACCACGTGGGACACCGTTGGACACCGTTGGACATCGTTGGACATCGTTGGACATCGTGGGACACCGTTGGACATCGTTGGACATCGTTGGACACCGTTGGACATCGTTGGACATCGTTGGACATCGTTGGACACCGTTGGACACCGTTGGACACCGTTGGACACCGTTGGACATCGGTGGACATCGTGGGACACCGTTGGACACCGTTGGACATCGTTGGACACCGTTGGACACCGTGGGACAACGTGGGACAACGTGGGACAACGTGGGACAACGTGGGACAACGTGGGACAACGTGGGACACCGTTGGACAACGTGGGACACCGTTGGACACCGTGGGACACCGTTGGACAACGTGGGACAACGTGGGACAACGTGGGACAACGTGGGACACCGTTGGACACCGTGGGACACCGTTGGACACCGTTGGACATCGTTGGACACCGTGGGACAACGTGGGACAACGTGGGACAACGTGGGAAACCATGGAACAACGTGGGGCAACGTGGGACAACGTGGGACAACGTGGGACAACGTAGGACAACGTGGGACAACGTGGGACAACGTGGGACAACGTGGGACATCGTGGGACAACGTGGGACAACGTGGGACAACGTGGGACAACGTGGGACACCGTTGGACAACGTGGGACACCGTTGGACACCGTGGGACACCGTTGGACAACGTGGGACAACGTGGGACAACGTGGGACAACGTGGGACACCGTTGGACAACGTGGGACACCGTTGGACACCGTGGGACACCGTTGGACAACGTGGGACAACGTGGGACAACGTGGGACAACGTGGGACACCGTTGGACACCGTGGGACACCGTTGGACACCGTTGGACATCGTTGGACACCGTGGGACAACGTGGGACAACGTGGGACAACGTGGGAAACCATGGAACAACGTGGGGCAACGTGGGACAACGTGGGACAACGTGGGACAACGTGGGACAACGTGGGACAACGTGGGACAACGTGGGACAACGTGGGACATCGTGGGACAACGTGGGACAACGTGGGACAACGTGGGACACCGTTGGACATCGTTGGACACCGTGGGACACCGTTGGACAACGTGGGACAACGTGGGACATCGTTGGACATCGTTGGACATCGTTGGACACCGTTGGACACCGTTGGACACCGTTGGACACCGTTGGACATCGGTGGACATCGTGGGACACCGTTGGACACCGTTGGACAACGTGGGACAACGTGGGACAACGTGGGACAACGTGGGACAACGTGGGACACCGTTGGACACCGTGGGACACCGTTGGACAACGTGGGACAACGTGGGACAACGTGGGACAACGTGGGACAACGTGGGACACCGTTGCACACCGTGGGACACCGTTGGACACCGTTGGACATCGTTGGACACCGTGGGACAACGTGGGACAACGTGGGAAACCATGGAACAACGTGGGACAACGTGGGACAACGTGGGACAACGTGGGACAACGTGGGACAGCGTTGGACACCGTTGGACACCGTGGGACAGCGTGGGACAACGTGGGACAACGTGGGACACCGTTGGACACCGTGGGACAACGTTGGACAACGTGGGACAACGTGGGACAACGTGGGACAACGTGGGAAACCATGGAACAACGTGGGACAACGTGGGACAACGTGGGACAACGTGGGACAACGTGGGACACCGTTGAACATCGTTGGACACCGTGGGACAACGTGGGACAACGTGGGACACCGTTGGACACCGTTGGACATCGTTGGACACCGTTGGACACCGTGGGACAACGTGGGACAACGTGGGACAACGTGGGACAACGTGGGACAACGTAGGACAACGTGGGACAACGTGGGACACCGTTGGACATCGTTGGACAACGTGGGACATCGTGGGACAACGTGGGACAACGTGGGACAACGTGGGACAACGTGGGACAACGTGGGACAACGTGGGACAACGTGGGACAACGTGGGACCACGTGGGACAACGTGGGACAACGTGGGACAACGTGGGACAACGTGGGACAACGTGGGACAACGTGGGACAACGTGGGACACCGTTGGGCATCGTTGGACACCGTGGGACAACGTGGGACAACGTGGGACAACGTGGGACACCGTTGGGCATCGTTAGACACCGTGGGACAACGTGGGACAACGTGGGACAACGTGGGACAACGTGGGACAACGTGGGACAACGTGGGACAACGTGGGACAACGTGGGACAACGTGGGACAACGTGGGACAACGTGGGACAACGTGGGACACCGTTGGACATCGTTGGACAACGTGGGACATCGTGGGACAACGTGGGACAACGTGGGACAACGTGGGACAACGTGGGACAACGTGGGACAACGTGGGACAACGTGGGACAACGTGGGACCACGTGGGACAACGTGGGACAACGTGGGACAACGTGGGACAACGTGGGACAACGTGGGACAACGTGGGACAACGTGGGACACCGTTGGGCATCGTTGGACACCGTGGGACAACGTGGGACAACGTGGGACAACGTGGGACACCGTTGGGCATCGTTGGACAACGTGGGACATCGTGGGACAACGTGGGACAACGTGGGACAACGTGGGACAACGTGGGACAACGTGGGACAACGTGGGACAACGTGGGACAACGTGGGACCACGTGGGACAACGTGGGACAACGTGGGACAACGTGGGACAACGTGGGACAACGTTGGACAACGTGGGACATCGTGGGACAACGTGGGACAACGTGGGACAACGTGGGACAACGTGGGACAACGTGGGACAACGTGGGACAACGTGGGACAACGTGGGACAACGTGGGACACCGTTGGGCATCGTTGGACACCGTGGGACAACGTGGGACAACGTGGGACAACGTGGGACACCGTTGGGCATCGTTGGACACCGTGGGACAACGTGGGACACCGTTGGACACCGTGGGACACCGTTGGACACCGTTGGACATCGTTGGACACCGTTGGACATCGTTGGACACCGTTGGACACCGTGGGACAACGTGGGACAACGTGGGACAACGTGGGACAACGTGGGACAACGTAGGACAACGTGGGACAACGTGGGACAACGTGGGACATCGTGGGACAACGTGGGACAACGTGGGACAACGTGGGACAACGTGGGACACCGTTGGACAACGTGGGACACCGTTGGATATCGTTGGACACCGTGGGACAACGTGGGACAACGTGGGACCACGTGGGACACCGTTGGACACCGTTGGACATCGTTGGACATCGTTGGACATCGTGGGACACCGTTGGACATCGTTGGACATCGTTGGACACCGTTGGACATCGTTGGACATCGTTGGACATCGTTGGACACCGTTGGACACCGTTGGACACCGTTGGACACCGTTGGACATCGGTGGACATCGTGGGACACCGTTGGACACCGTTGGACATCGTTGGACACCGTTGGACACCGTGGGACAACGTGGGACAACGTGGGACAACGTGGGACAACGTGGGACAACGTGGGACAACGTGGGACACCGTTGGACACCGTGGGACACCGTTGGACAACGTGGGACAACGTGGGACAACGTGGGACATCGTGGGACACCGTTGGACACCGTGGGACACCGTTGGACACCGTTGGACACCGTTGGACACCGTGGGACAACGTGGGACACCGTGGGACAACGTGGGACACCGTGGGACACCGTTGGACATCGTTGGACACCGTGGGACAACGTGGGACAACGTGGGACAACGTGGGAAACCATGGAACAACGTGGGACAACGTGGGACAACGTGGGACAACGTGGGACAACGTGGGACAACGTGGGACAACGTGGGACAACGTGGGACAACGTGGGACAACGTGGGACGACGTGGGACATCGTGGGACAACGTGGGACAACGTGGGACAACGTGGGACAACGTGGGACAACGTGGGACACCGTTGGACATCGTTGGACACCGTGGGACAACGTGGGACAACGTGGGACAACGTGGGACAACGTGGGACACCGTTGGACACCGTTGGACATCGTTGGACACCGTTGGACACCGTGGGACAACGTGGGACAACGTGGGACAACGTGGGACAACGTGGGACAACGTGGGACAACGTGGGACAACGTGGGACAACGTGGGACAACGTGGGGCAACGTGGGACAACGTGGGACATCGTGGGACAACGTGGGACAACGTGGGACAACGTGGGACAACGTGGGACACCGTTGGACAACGTGGGACACCGTTGGATATCGTTGGACACCGTGGGACAACGTGGGACAACGTGGGACCACGTGGGACACCGTTGGACACCGTTGGACATCGTTGGACATCGTTGGACATCGTGGGACACCGTTGGACATCGTTGGACATCGTTGGACACCGTTGGACATCGTTGGACATCGTTGGACATCGTTGGACACCGTTGGACACCGTTGGACACCGTTGGACACCGTTGGACATCGGTGGACATCGTGGGACACCGTTGGACACCGTTGGACATCGTTGGACACCGTTGGACACCGTGGGACAACGTGGGACAACGTGGGACAACGTGGGACAACGTGGGACAACGTGGGACAACGTGGGACACCGTTGGACAACGTGGGACACCGTTGGACACCGTGGGACACCGTTGGACAACGTGGGACAACGTGGGACAACGTGGGACAACGTGGGACACCGTTGGACACCGTGGGACACCGTTGGACACCGTTGGACATCGTTGGACACCGTGGGACAACGTGGGACAACGTGGGACAACGTGGGAAACCATGGAACAACGTGGGGCAACGTGGGACAACGTGGGACAACGTGGGACAACGTGGGACACCGTGGGACAACGTGGGACAACGTGGGACAACGTGGGACATCGTGGGACAACGTGGGACAACGTGGGACAACGTGGGACAACGTGGGACAACGTGGGACACCGTTGGACAACGTGGGACACCGTTGGACACCGTGGGACACCGTTGGACAACGTGGGACAACGTGGGACAACGTGGGACAACGTGGGACACCGTTGGACAACGTGGGACACCGTTGGACACCGTGGGACACCGTTGGACAACGTGGGACAACGTGGGACAACGTGGGACAACGTGGGACACCGTTGGACACCGTGGGACACCGTTGGACACCGTTGGACATCGTTGGACACCGTGGGACAACGTGGGACAACGTGGGACAACGTGGGAAACCATGGAACAACGTGGGGCAACGTGGGACAACGTGGGACAACGTGGGACAACGTGGGACAACGTGGGACAACGTGGGACAACGTGGGACAACGTGGGACATCGTGGGACAACGTGGGACAACGTGGGACAACGTGGGACACCGTTGGACATCGTTGGACACCGTGGGACACCGTTGGACAACGTGGGACAACGTGGGACATCGTTGGACATCGTTGGACATCGTTGGACACCGTTGGACACCGTTGGACACCGTTGGACACCGTTGGACATCGGTGGACATCGTGGGACACCGTTGGACACCGTTGGACATCGTTGGACACCGTTGGACACCGTGGGACAACGTGGGACAACGTGGGACCACGTGGGACAACGTGGGACAACGTGGGACAACGTGGGACAACGTGGGACAACGTGGGACACCGTTGGACACCGTGGGACACCGTTGGACAACGTGGGACAACGTGGGACAACGTGGGACAACGTGGGACAACGTGGGACACCGTTGCACACCGTGGGACACCGTTGGACACCGTTGGACATCGTTGGACACCGTGGGACAACGTGGGACAACGTGGGAAACCATGGAACAACGTGGGACAACGTGGGACAACGTGGGACAACGTGGGACAACGTGGGACAGCGTTGGACATCGTTGGACACCGTGGGACAGCGTGGGACAACGTGGGACAACGTGGGACACCGTTGGACACCGTGGGACAACGTTGGACAACGTGGGACAACGTGGGACAACGTGGGACAACGTGGGAAACCATGGAACAACGTGGGACAACGTGGGACAACGTGGGACAACGTGGGACAACGTGGGACACCGTTGGACATCGTTGGACACCGTGGGACAACGTGGGACAACGTGGGACACCGTTGGACACCGTTGGACATCGTTGGACACCGTTGGACACCGTGGGACAACGTGGGACAACGTGGGACAACGTGGGACAACGTGGGACAACGTAGGACAACGTGGGACAACGTGGGACACCGTCGGACATCGTTGGACAACGTGGGACATCGTGGGACAACGTGGGACAACGTGGGACAACGTGGGACAACGTGGGACAACGTGGGACAACGTGGGACAACGTGGGACAACGTGGGACCACGTGGGACAACGTGGGACAACGTGGGACAACGTGGGACAACGTGGGACAACGTGGGACAACGTGGGACAACGTGGGACACCGTTGGGCATCGTTGGACACCGTGGGACAACGTGGGACAACGTGGGACAACGTGGGACACCGTTGGGCATCGTTAGACACCGTGGGACAACGTGGGACAACGTGGGACAACGTGGGACAACGTGGGACAACGTGGGACAACGTGGGACAACGTGGGACAACGTGGGACAACGTGGGACAACGTGGGACACCGTTGGACATCGTTGGACAACGTGGGACATCGTGGGACAACGTGGGACAACGTGGGACAACGTGGGACAACGTGGGACAACGTGGGACAACGTGGGACAACGTGGGACAACGTGGGACCACGTGGGACAACGTGGGACAACGTGGGACAACGTGGGACAACGTGGGACAACGTGGGACAACGTGGGACAACGTGGGACACCGTTGGGCATCGTTGGACACCGTGGGACAACGTGGGACAACGTGGGACAACGTGGGACACCGTTGGGCATCGTTGGACAACGTGGGACATCGTGGGACAACGTGGGACAACGTGGGACAACGTGGGACAACGTGGGACAACGTGGGACAACGTGGGACAACGTGGGACAACGTGGGACCACGTGGGACAACGTGGGACAACGTGGGACAACGTGGGACAACGTGGGACAACGTTGGACAACGTGGGACATCGTGGGACAACGTGGGACAACGTGGGACAACGTGGGACAACGTGGGACAACGTGGGACAACGTGGGACAACGTGGGACAACGTGGGACACCGTTGGGCATCGTTGGACACCGTGGGACAACGTGGGACAACGTGGGACAACGTGGGACACCGTTGGGCATCGTTGGACACCGTGGGACAACGTGGGACACCGTTGGACACCGTGGGGCACCGTTGGACACCGTTGGACATCGTTGGACACCGTTGGACATCGTTGGACACCGTTGGACACCGTGGGACAACGTGGGACAACGTGGGACAACGTGGGACAACGTGGGACAACGTAGGACAACGTGGGACAACGTGGGACACCGTTGGACATCGTTGGACAACGTGGGACATCGTGGGACAACGTGGGACAACGTGGGACAACGTGGGACAACGTGGGACAACGTGGGATAACGTGGGACAACGTGGGACAACGTGGGACAACGTGGGACAACGTGGGACAACGTGGGACCACGTGGGACAACGTGGGACAACGTGGGACAACGTGGGACAACGTGGGACAACGTGGGACAACGTGGGACAACGTGGGACACCGTTGGGCATCGTTGGACACCGTGGGACAACGTGGGACAACGTGGGACAACGTGGGACACCGTTGGGCATCGTTGGACACCGTGGGACAACGTGGGACAACGTGGGACAACGTGGGACAACGTGGGACAACGTGGGACAACGTGGGACAACGTGGGACACCGTTGGACATCGTTGGACACCGTGGGAAAACGTGGGACAACGTGGGACAACGTGGGACACCGTTGGACACCGTTGGACATCGTTGGACACCGTTGGACACCGTGGGACAACGTGGGACAACGTGGGACAACGTGGGACAACGTGGGACAACGTGGGACAACGTGGGACAACGTGGGACAACGTGGGACAACGTGGGGCAACGTGGGACAACGTGGGACATCGTGGGACAACGTGGGACAACGTGGGACAACGTGGGACAACGTGGGACACCGTTGGACAACGTGGGACACCGTTGGATATCGTTGGACACCGTGGGACAACGTGGGACAACGTGGGACCACGTGGGACACCGTTGGACACCGTTGGAAATCGTTGGACATCGTTGGACATCGTGGGACACCGTTGGACATCGTTGGACATCGTTGGACACCGTTGGACATCGTTGGACATCGTTGGACATCGTTGGACACCGTTGGACACCGTTGGACACCGTTGGACACCGTTGGACATCGGTGGACATCGTGGGACACCGTTGGACACCGTTGGACATCGTTGGACACCGTTGGACACCGTGGGACAACGTGGGACAACGTGGGACAACGTGGGACAACGTGGGACAACGTGGGACAACGTGGGACACCGTTGGACACCGTGGGACACCGTTGGACAACGTGGGACAACGTGGGACAACGTGGGACAACGTGGGACACCGTTGGACACCGTGGGACACCGTTGGACACCGTTGGACATCGTTGGACACCGTGGGACAACGTGGGACAACGTGGGACAACGTGGGAAACCATGGAACAACGTGGGACAACGTGGGACAACGTGGGACAACGTGGGACAACGTGGGACAACGTGGGACAACGTGGGACAACGTGGGACACCGTTGGACATCGTTGGACACCGTGGGACAACGTGGGACAACGTGGGACAACGTGGGACACCGTTGGACACCGTTGGACATCGTTGGACATCGTGGGACACCGTTGGACATCGTTGGACACCGTTGGACACCGTGGGACACCGTTGGACACCGTTGGACATCGTTGGACACCGTGGGACAACGTGGGACAACGTGGGACAACGTGGGACAACGTGGGACAACGTGGGACAACGTGGGACAACGTGGGACATCGTGGAACAACGTGGGACAACGTGGGACAACGTGGGACAACGTGGGACAACGTGGGACACCGTTGGACATCGTTGGACACCGTGGGACAACGTGGGACAACGTGGGACAACGTGGGACACCGTTGGACACCGTTGGACATCGTTGGACATCGTGGGACACCGTTGGACATCGTTGGACATCGTTGGACACCGTTGGACATCGTTGGACATCGTTGGACATCGTTGGACACCGTTAGACACCGTTGGACACCGTTGGACACCGTTGGACATCGTTGGACACCGTGGGACAACGTGGGACAACGTGGGACAACGTGGGAAACCATGGAACAACGTGGGACAACTTGGGACAACGTGGGACAACGTGGGACAACGTGGGACACCGTTGGACATCGTTGGACAACGTGGGACAACGTGGGACAACGTGGGACAACGTGGGACAACGTGGGACAACGTGGGACACCGTTGGACACCGTGGGACACCGTTGGACATCGTTGGACACCGTGGGACAACGTGGGACAACGTGGGACAACGTGGGACAACGTGGGACAACGTGGGACAACGTGGGACAACGTGGGACAACGTGGGACATCGTTGGACACCGTTGGACATCGTTGGACACCGTGGGACAACGTGGGACAACGTGGGACAACGTGGGACAACGTGGGACATCGTTGGACACCGCTGGACATCGTTGGACACCGTGGGACAACGTGGGACAACGTGGGACAACGTGGGACAACGCGGGACAACGTGGGACAACATGGGACAACGTGGGACAACGTGGGACAACGTGGGACAACGTGGGACAACGTGGGACAACGTGGGACAACGTGGGACACCGTTGGACAACGTGGGACAACGTGGGACATCGTGGGACAACGTGGGACAACGTGGGACAACGTGGGACAACGTGGGACATCGTGGGACAACGTGGGACAACGTGGGACAACGTGGGACAACGTGGGTCAACGTGGGACACCGTTGGACACCGTGGGACTCCGTTGGACACCGTTGGACATCGTTGGACACCGTGGGACAACGTGGGACAACGTGGGACAACGTGGGACAACGTGGGACAACGTGGGACAACGTGGGACAACGTGGGACATCGTGGGACAACGTGGGACAACGTGGGACAACGTGGGACAACGTGGGACATCGTTGGACACCGTTGGACATCGTTGGACACCGTGGGACAACGTGGGACAACGTGGGACAACGTGGGACAACGTGGGACATCGTTGGACACCGCTGGACATCGTTGGACACCGTGGGACAACGTGGGACAACGTGGGACAACGTGGGACAACGTGGGACAACGTGGGACAACGTGGGACAACGTGGGACAACGTGGGACAACGTGGGACAACGTGGGACAACGTGGGACAACGTGGGACAACGTGGGACAACGTGGGACATCGTGGGACAACGTGGGACAACGTGGGACAACGTGGGACAACGTGGGACATCGTTGGACACCGTTGGACACCGTGGGACAACGTGGGACAACGTGGGACAACGTGGGACAACGTGGGACAACGTGGGACAACGTGGGACAACGTGGGACAACGCGGGACAACGTGGGACAACGTGGGACACCGTTGGACACCGTTGGACATCGTTGGACATCGTTGGACATCGTGGGACACCGTTGGACATCGTTGGACATCGTTGGACACCGTTGGACATCGTCGCACACCGTTGGACATCGTTGGACATCGTTGGACATCGTGGGACACCGTTGGACATCGTTGGACATCGTTGGACACCGTTGGACATCGTTGGACATCGTTGGACATCGTTGGACACCGTTGGACACCGTTGGACACCGTTGGACATCGTTGGACACCGTGGGACAACGTGGGACAACGTGGGACAACGTGGGAAACCATGGAACAACGTGGGACAACGTGGGACAACGTGGGACAACGTGGGACAACGTGGGACACCGTTGGACATCGTTGGACAACGTGGGACAACGTGGGACAACGTGGGACAACGTGGGACAACGTGGGACACCGTTGGACACCGTGGGACACCGTTGGACACCGTTGGACATCGCTGGACACCGTGGGACAACGTGGGACAACGTGGGACAACGTGGGACAACGTGGGACAACGTGGGACAACGTGGGACATCGTGCGACAACGTGGGACAACGTGGGACAACGTGGGACAACGTGGGACAACGTGGGACACCGTTGGACAACGTGGGACACCGTTGGACATCGTTGGACACCGTGGGACAACGTGGGACAACGTGGGACAACGTGGGACAACGTGGGACAACGTGGGACAACGTGGGACAACGTGGGACAACGTGGGACATCGTGGGACAACGTGGGACAACGTGGGACAACGTGGGACACCGTTGGACATCGTTGGACACCGTGGGACAACGTGGGACAACGTGGGACAACGTGGGACACCGTTGGACACCGTGGGACACCGTTGGACACCGCTGGACATTGTTGGACACCGTGGGACAACGTGGGACAACGTGGGACAACGTGGGACAACGTGGGACAACGTGGGACAACGTGGGACAACGTGGGACAACGTGGGACACCGTTGGACATCGTTGGACACCGTGGGACAACGTGGGACAACGTGGGACAACGTGGGACACCGTTGGACACCGTTGGACATCGTTGCACATCGTTGGACATCGTGGGACACCGTTGGACAACGTGGGACAACGTGGGACAACGTGGGGCACCGTGGGACACCGTTGGACACCGTTGGACATCGTTGGACACCGTGGGACAACGTGGGACAACGTGTGACACCGTTGGACACCGTGGGACAACGTGGGACAACGTGGGACAACGTGGGACAACGTGGGACAACGTGGGACAACGTAGGACAACGTGGGACAACGTGGGACACCGTTGGACATCGTTGGACAACGTGGGACATCGTGGGACAACGTGGGACAACGTGGGACAACGTGGGACAACGTGGGACACCGTTGGACACCGTGGGACACCGTTGGACACCGTTGGACACCGTGGGACACCGTTGGACACCGTTGGACATCGTTGGACACCGTGGGACAACGTGGGACAACGTGGGACAACGTGGGAAACCATGGAACAACGTGGGACAACGTGGGACAACGTGGGACAACGTGGGACAACGCGGGACAACGCGGGACAACGTGGGACACCGTTGGACACCGTGGGACACCGTTGGACACCGTTGGACATCGTTGGACACCGTGGGACAACGTGGGACAACGTGGGACAACGTGGGACAACGTGGGACAACGTGGGACATCGTGGGACAACGTGGGACAACGTGGGACAACGTGGGACAACGTGGGACACCGTTGGACACCGTTGGACACCGTGGGACAACGTGGGACAACGTGGGACAACGTGGGACAACGCGGGACAACGTGGGACAACGTGGGACACCGTTGGACACCGTGGGACACCGTTGGACACCGTTGGACATCGTTGGACACCGTGGGACAACGTGGGACAACGTGGGACAACGTGGGACAACGTGGGACAACGTGGGACAACTTGGGACAACGTGGGACAACGTGGGACACCGTTGGACACCGTGGGACACCGTTGGACACCGCTGGACATCGTTGGACACCGTGGGACAACGTGGGACAACGTGGGACAACGTGGGACAACGTGGGACAACGTGGGACAACGTGGGACAACGTGGGACAACGTGGGACAACGTGGGACAACGTGGGACACCGTTGGACATCGTTGGACACCGTGGGACAACGTGGGACAACGTGGGACAACGTGGGACACCGTTGGACACCGTTGGACATCGTTGCACATCGTTGGACATCGTGGGACACCGTTGGACAACGTGGGACAACGTGGGACAACGTGGGGCACCGTGGGACACCGTTGGACACCGTTGGACATCGTTGGACACCGTGGGACAACGTGGGACAACGTGTGACACCGTTGGACACCGTGGGACAACGTGGGACAACGTGGGACAACGTGGGACAACGTGGGACAACGTGGGACAACGTAGGACAACGTGGGACAACGTGGGACACCGTTGGACATCGTTGGACAACGTGGGACATCGTGGGACAACGTGGGACAACGTGGGACAACGTGGGACAACGTGGGACACCGTTGGACACCGTGGGACACCGTTGGACACCGTTGGACACCGTGGGACACCGTTGGACACCGTTGGACATCGTTGGACACCGTGGGACAACGTGGGACAACGTGGGAAAACGTGGGACAACGTGGGACAACGTGGGACAACGTGGGACAACGTGGGACAACGTGGGACACCGTTGGACACCGTGGGACACCGTTGGACATCGTGGGACACCGTTGGACACCGCTGGACATCGTTGGACACCGTGGGACAACGTGGGACAACGTGGGACAACGTGGGACAACGTGGGACAACGTGGGACAACGTGGGACAACGTGGGACAACGTGGGACATCGTTGGACACCGTTGGACACCGTGGGACAACGTGGGACAACGTGGGACAACGTGGGACAACGCGGGACAACGTGGGACAACGTGGGACACCGTTGGACACCGTGGGACACCGTTGGACACCGTTGGACATCGTTGGACACCGTGGGACAACGTGGGACAACGTGGGACAACGTGGGACAACGTGGGACAACGTGGGACAACTTGGGACAACGTGGGACAACGTGGGACACCGTTGGACACCGTGGGACACCGTTGGACACCGCTGGACATCGTTGGACACCGTGGGACAACGTGGGACAACGTGGGACAACGTGGGACAACGTGGGACAACGTGGGACAACGTGGGACAACGTGGGACACCGTGGGACAACGTGGGACAACGTGGGACACCGTTGGACATCGTTGGACACCGTGGGACAACGTGGGACAACGTGGGACAACGTGGGACACCGTTGGACACCGTTGGACATCGTTGCACATCGTTGGACATCGTGGGACACCGTTGGACAACGTGGGACAACGTGGGACAACGTGGGGCACCGTGGGACACCGTTGGACACCGTTGGACATCGTTGGACACCGTGGGACAACGTGGGACAACGTGTGACACCGTTGGACACCGTGGGACAACGTGGGACAACGTGGGACAACGTGGGACAACGTGGGACAACGTGGGACAACGTAGGACAACGTGGGACAACGTGGGACACCGTTGGACATCGTTGGACAACGTGGGACATCGTGGGACAACGTGGGACAACGTGGGACAACGTGGGACAACGTGGGACACCGTTGGACACCGTGGGACACCGTTGGACACCGTTGGACACCGTGGGACACCGTTGGACACCGTTGGACATCGTTGGACACCGTGGGACAACGTGGGACAACGTGGGAAAACGTGGGACAACGTGGGACAACGTGGGACAACGTGGGACAACGTGGGACAACGTGGGACACCGTTGGACACCGTGGGACACCGTTGGACATCGTGGGACACCGTGGGACAACGTGGGACAACGTGGGAAAACGTGGGACAACGTGGGACAACGTGGGACAACGTGGGACAACGTGGGACAACGTGGGACAACGTGGGACAACGTGGGACAACGTGGGACAACGTGGGACAACGTGGGACAACGTGGGACAACGTGGGACAACGTGGGACAACGCGGGACAACGCGGGACAACGTGGGACACCGTTGGACACCGTGGGACACCGTTGGACACCGTTGGACATCGTTGGACACCGTGGGACAACGTGGGACAACGTGGGACAACGTGGGACAACGTGGGACAACGTGGGACATCGTGGGACAACGTGGGACAACGTGGGACAACGTGGGACAACGTGGGACATCGTTGGACACCGTTGGACACCGTGGGACAACGTGGGACAACGTGGGACAACGTGGGACAACGCGGGACAACGTGGGACAACGTGGGACACCGTTGGACACCGTGGGACACCGTTGGACACCGTTGGACATCGTTGGACACCGTGGGACAACGTGGGACAACGTGGGACAACGTGGGACAACGTGGGACAACGTGGGACAACTTGGGACAACGTGGGACAACTTGGGACAACGTGGGACAACGTGGGACAACGTGGGACAACGTGGGACAACGTGGGACAACGTGGGACAACGTGGGACAACGTGGGACAACGCGGGACAACGTGGGACAACGTGGGACACCGTTGGACACCGTGGGACACCGTTGGACACCGTTGGACATCGTTGGACACCGTGGGACAACGTGGGACAACGTGGGACAACGTGGGACAACGTGGGACAACGTGGGACATCGTGGGACAACGTGGGACAACGTGGGACAACGTGGGACAACGTGGGACATCGTTGGACACCGTTGGACACCGTGGGACAACGTGGGACAACGTGGGACAACGTGGGACAACGCGGGACAACGTGGGACAACGTGGGACAACGTGGGACAACGTGGGACAACGTGGGACAACGTGGGACAACGTGGGACAACGTGGGACAACGTGGGACAACGTGGGACAACGTGGGACAACGTGGGACAACGTGGGACAACGTGGGACAACGCGGGACAACGTGGGACAACGTGGGACACCGTTGGACACCGTGGGACACCGTTGGACACCGTTGGACATCGTTGGACACCGTGGGACAACGTGGGACAACGTGGGACAACGTGGGACAACGTGGGACAACGTGGGACATCGTGGGACAACGTGGGACAACGTGGGACAACGTGGGACAACGTGGGACATCGTTGGACACCGTTGGACACCGTGGGACAACGTGGGACAACGTGGGACAACGTGGGACAACGCGGGACAACGTGGGACAACGTGGGACACCGTTGGACACCGTGGGACACCGTTGGACACCGTTGGACATCGTTGGACACCGTGGGACAACGTGGGACAACGTGGGACAACGTGGGACAACGTGGGACAACGTGGGACAACGTGGGACAACGTGGGACAACTTGGGACAACGTGGGACAACGTGGGACAACGTGGGACATCGTGGGACAACGTGGGACAACGTGGGACAACGTGGGACAACGTGGGACACCGTTGGACAACGTGGGACATCGTTGGACACCGTTGGACAACGTGGGACAACGTGGGACAACGTGGGACAACGTGGGACAACGTGGGACAACGTGGGACAACGTGGGACAACGCGGGACAACGTGGTACAACGTGGGACACCGTTGGACACCGTGGGACAACGTGGGACAACGTGGGACAACGTGGGACACCGTTGGACACCGTGGGACAACGTGGGACAACGTGGGACAACGTGGGACAACGTGGGAAACCATGGAACAACGTGGGACAACGTGGGACACCGTTGGACATCGTTGGACATCGTTGGACACCGTGGGACAACGTGGGACAACGTGGGAAAACGTGGGACAACGTGGGACACCGTTGGACATCGCTGGACACCGTTGGACACCGTTGGACACCGTGGGACAACGTGGGACAACGTGGGACAACGTGGGACAACGTGGGACAACGTGGGACAACGTGGGACAACGTGGGACAACGTGGGACAACGCGGGACAACGTGGTACAACGTGGGACACCGTTGGACACCGTGGGACACCGTTGGACACCGTTGGACATCGTTGGACACCGTGGGACAACGTGGGACAACGTGGGACATCGTTGGACACCGTTGGACACCGTGGGACAACGTGGGACAACGTGGGACAACTTGGGACAACGTGGGACAACGTGGGACAACGTGGGACATCGTGGGACAACGTGGGACAACGTGGGACAACGTGGGACAACGTGGGACACCGTTGGACAACGTGGGACACCGTTGGACATCGTTGGACACCGTGGGACAACGTGGGACAACGTGGGACAACGTGGGAAACCGTTGGACACCGTTGGACATCGTTGGACATCGTTGGACATCGTGGGACACCGTTGGACATCGTTGGACATCGTTGGACACCGTGGGACAACGTGGGACAACGTGGGACAACGTGGGACAACGTGGGACAACGTGGGACAACGTGGGACAACGTGGGACAACGTGGGACAACGTGGGACAACGTGGGACAACGTGGGACAACGTGGGACAACGTGGGACAACGTGGGACATCGTGGGACAACGTGGGACAACGTGGGACAACGTGGGACAACGTGGGACATCGTTGGACACCGTTGGACACCGTGGGACAACGTGGGACAACGTGGGACAACGTGGGACAACGTGGGACAACGTGGGACAACGTGGGACAACGCGGGACAACGTGGGACAACGTGGGACACCGTTGGACACCGTGGGACACCGTTGGACACCGTTGGACATCGTTGCACATCGTTGGACATCGTGGGACACCGTTGGACAACGTGGGACAACGTGGGACAACGTGGGACAACGTGGGACAACGTGGGACAACGTGGGACAACGTGGGACAACGTGGGACAACGTGGGACAACGTGGGACAACGTGGGACACCGTTGGACATCGTTGGACAACGTGGGACATCGTGGGACAACGTGGGACAACGTGGGACAACGTGGGACAACGTGGGACACCGTTGGACACCGTGGGACACCGTTGGACACCGTTGGACACCGTGGGACACCGTTGGACACCGTTGGACATCGTTGGACACCGTGGGACAACGTGGGACAACGTGGGACAACGTGGGACAACGTGGGACAACGTGGGACAACGTGGGACAACGTGGGACAACGTGGGACACCGTGGGACAACGTGGGACACCGTTGGACATCGTGGGACACCGTGGGACAACGTGGGACAACGTGGGAAAACGTGGGACAACGTGGGACAACGTGGGACAACGTGGGACAACGTGGGACAACGTGGGACAACGTGGGACAACGTGGGACAACGTGGGACAACGTGGGACAACGTGGGACAACGTGGGACAACGTGGGACAACGTGGGACAACGTGGGACAACGTGGGACAACGTGGGACAACGTGGGACAACGTGGGACAACGCGGGACAACGTGGGACAACGTGGGACACCGTTGGACACCGTGGGACACCGTGGGACACCGTTGGACATCGTTGGACACCGTGGGACAACGTGGGACAACGTGGGACAACGTGGGACAACGTGGGACAACGTGGGACAACGTGGGACAACGTGGGACAACGTGGGACAACGTGGGACAACGTGGGACATCGTTGGACACCGTTGGACACCGTGGGACAACGTGGGACAACGTGGGACAACGTGGGACAACGCGGGACAACGTGGGACAACGTGGGACACCGTTGGACACCGTGGGACACCGTTGGACACCGTTGGACATCGTTGGACACCGTGGGACAACGTGGGACAACGTGGGACAACGTGGGACAACGTGGGACAACGTGGGACAACTTGGGACAACGTGGGACAACTTGGGACAACGTGGGACAACGTGGGACAACGTGGGACAACGTGGGACAACGTGGGACAACGTGGGACAACGTGGGACAACGTGGGACAACGTGGGACAACGTGGGACAACGTGGGACAACGTGGGACAACGTGGGACAACGTGGGACAACGTGGGACAACGTGGGACAACGTGGGACAACGTGGGACAACGTGGGACAACGTGGGACAACGTGGGACAACGTGGGACAACGTGGGACAACGTGGGACAACGTGGGACAACGTGGGACAACGTGGGACAACGTGGGACAACGTGGGACAACGTGGGACAACGTGGGACAACGTGGGACAACGCGGGACAACGTGGTACAACGTGGGACACCGTTGGACACCGTGGGACACCGTTGGACACCGTTGGACATCGTTGGACACCGTGGGACAACGTGGGACAACGTGGGACAACGTGGGACAACGTGGGACAACGTGGGACATCGTGGGACAACGTGGGACAACGTGGGACAACGTGGGACAACGTGGGACATCGTTGGACACCGTTGGACACCGTGGGACAACGTGGGACAACGTGGGACAACGTGGGACAACGCGGGACAACGTGGGACAACGTGGGACACCGTTGGACACCGTGGGACACCGTTGGACACCGTTGGACATCGTTGGACACCGTGGGACAACGTGGGACAACGTGGGACAACGTGGGACAACGTGGGACAACGTGGGACAACGTGGGACAACGTGGGACAACGTGGGACAACGTGGGACAACGTGGGACAACGTGGGACATCGTGGGACAACGTGGGACAACGTGGGACAACGTGGGACAACGTGGGACACCGTTGGACAACGTGGGACATCGTTGGACACCGTTGGACAACGTGGGACAACGTGGGACAACGTGGGACAACGTGGGACAACGTGGGACAACGTGGGACAACGTGGGACAACGCGGGACAACGTGGTACAACGTGGGACACCGTTGGACACCGTGGGACCACGTGGGACAACGTGGGACAACGTGGGACACCGTTGGACACCGTGGGACAACGTGGGACAACGTGGGACAACGTGGGACAACGTGGGAAACCATGGAACAACGTGGGACAACGTGGGACACCGTTGGACATCGTTGGACATCGTTGGACACCGTGGGACAACGTGGTACAACGTGGGACACCGTTGGACACCGTGGGACACCGTTGGACACCGTTGGACATCGTTGGACACCGTGGGACAACGTGGGACAACGTGGGACATCGTTGGACACCGTTGGACACCGTGGGACAACGTGGGACAACGTGGGACAACGTGGGACAACGTGGGACAACGTGGGACAACGTGGGACATCGTGGGACAACGTGGGACAACGTGGGACAACGTGGGACAACGTGGGACAACGTTGGACAACGTGGGACACCGTTGGACATCGTTGGACACCGTGGGACAACGTGGGACAACGTGGGACAACGTGGGAAACCGTTGGACACCGTTGGACATCGTTGGACATCGTTGGACATCGTGGGACACCGTTGGACATCGTTGGACATCGTTGGACACCGTGGGACAACGTGGGACAACGTGGGACAACGTGGGACAACTTGGGACAACGTGGGACAACGTGGGACACCGTTGGACATCGTTGGACAACGTGGGACAACGTGGGACAACTTGGGACAACGTGGGACAACGTGGGACACCGTTGGACATCGTTGGACAACGTGGGACAACGTGGGACATCGCTGGACACCGTTGGACACCGTTGGACACCGTGGGACAACGTGGGACAACGTGGGACAACGTGGGACAACGTGGGACAACGTGGGACAACGTGGGACAACGCGGGACAACGTGGTACAACGTGGGACACCGTTGGACACCGTGGGACACCGTTGGACACCGTTGGACATCGTTGGACACCGTGGGACAACGTGGGACAACGTGGGACATCGTTGGACACCGTTGGACACCGTGGGACAACGTGGGACAACGTGGGACAACTTGGGACAACGTGGGACAACGTGGGACAACGTGGGACATCGTGGGACAACGTGGGACAACGTGGGACAACGTGGGTCAACGTGGGACACCGTTGGACAACGTGGGACACCGTTGGACATCGTTGGACACCGTGGGACAACGTGGGACAACGTGGGACAACGTGGGAAACCGTTGGACACCGTTGGACATCGTTGGACATCGTTGGACATCGTGGGACACCGTTGGACATCGTTGGACATCGTTGGACACCGTGGGACAACGTGGGACAACGTGGGACAACGTGGGACAACGTGGGACATCGTTGGACACCGTTGGACACCGTGGGACAACGTGGGACAACGTGGGACAACGTGGGACAACGTGGGACAACGTGGGACAACGTGGGACAACGTGGGACATCGTGGGACAACGTGGGACACCGTTGGACACCGTGGGACACCGTTGGACACCGTTGGACATCGTTGGACACCGTGGGACAACGTGGGACAACGTGGGACAACGTGGGACAACGTGGGACAACGTGGGACAACGTGGGACAACGTGGGACAACGTGGGACAACGTGGGACAACGTGGGACAACGTGGGACAACGTAGGACAACGTGGGACAACGTGGGACACCGTTGGACATCGTTGGACAACGTGGGACATCGTGGGACAACGTGGGACAACGTGGGACAACGTGGGACAACGTGGGACACCGTTGGACACCGTGGGACACCGTTGGACACCGTTGGACACCGTGGGACACCGTTGGACACCGTTGGACATCGTTGGACACCGTGGGACAACGTGGGACAACGTGGGAAAACGTGGGACAACGTGGGACAACGTGGGACAACGTGGGACAACGTGGGACAACGTGGGACACCGTTGGACACCGTGGGACACCGTTGGACATCGTGGGACACCGTGGGACAACGTGGGACAACGTGGGAAAACGTGGGACAACGTGGGACAACGTGGGACAACGTGGGACAACGTGGGACAACGTGGGACAACGTGGGACAACGTGGGACAACGTGGGACAACGTGGGACAACGTGGGACAACGTGGGACAACGTGGGACAACGTGGGACAACGTGGGACAACGTGGGACAACGTGGGACAACGCGGGACAACGTGGGACAACGTGGGACACCGTTGGACACCGTGGGACACCGTTGGACACCGTTGGACATCGTTGGACACCGTGGGACAACGTGGGACAACGTGGGACAACGTGGGACAACGTGGGACAACGTGGGACATCGTGGGACAACGTGGGACAACGTGGGACAACGTGGGACAACGTGGGACATCGTTGGACACCGTTGGACACCGTGGGACAACGTGGGACAACGTGGGACAACGTGGGACAACGCGGGACAACGTGGGACAACGTGGGACACCGTGGGACACCGTGGGACACCGTTGGACACCGTTGGACATCGTTGGACACCGTGGGACAACGTGGGACAACGTGGGACAACGTGGGACAACGTGGGACAACGTGGGACAACTTGGGACAACGTGGGACAACTTGGGACAACGTGGGACAACGTGGGACAACGTGGGACAACGTGGGACAACGTGGGACAACGTGGGACAACGTGGGACAACGTGGGACAACGTGGGACAACGTGGGACAACGTGGGACAACGTGGGACAACGTGGGACAACGTGGGACAACGTGGGACAACGTGGGACAACGTGGGACAACGTGGGACAACGTGGGACAACGTGGGACAACGTGGGACAACGTGGGACAACGTGGGACAACGTGGGACAACGTGGGACAACGTGGGACAACGTGGGACAACGTGGGACAACGTGGGACAACGTGGGACAACGTGGGACAACGTGGGACAACGCGGGACAACGTGGGACAACGTGGGACACCGTTGGACACCGTGGGACACCGTTGGACACCGTTGGACATCGTTGGACACCGTGGGACAACGTGGGACAACGTGGGACAACGTGGGACAACGTGGGACAACGTGGGACATCGTGGGACAACGTGGGACAACGTGGGACAACGTGGGACAACGTGGGACATCGTTGGACACCGTTGGACACCGTGGGACAACGTGGGACAACGTGGGACAACGTGGGACAACGCGGGACAACGTGGGACAACGTGGGACACCGTTGGACACCGTGGGACACCGTTGGACACCGTTGGACATCGTTGGACACCGTGGGACAACGTGGGACAACGTGGGACAACGTGGGACAACGTGGGACAACGTGGGACAACTTGGGACAACGTGGGACAACGTGGGACAACGTGGGACATCGTGGGACAACGTGGGACAACGTGGGACAACGTGGGACAACGTGGGACACCGTTGGACAACGTGGGACATCGTTGGACACCGTTGGACAACGTGGGACAACGTGGGACAACGTGGGACAACGTGGGACAACGTGGGACAACGTGGGACAACGTGGGACAACGCGGGACAACGTGGTACAACGTGGGACACCGTTGGACACCGTGGGACCACGTGGGACAACGTGGGACAACGTGGGACACCGTTGGACACCGTGGGACAACGTGGGACAACGTGGGACAACGTGGGACAACGTGGGAAACCATGGAACAACGTGGGACAACGTGGGACACCGTTGGACATCGTTGGACATCGTTGGACACCGTGGGACAACGTGGTACAACGTGGGACACCGTTGGACACCGTGGGACACCGTTGGACACCGTTGGACATCGTTGGACACCGTGGGACAACGTGGGACAACGTGGGACATCGTTGGACACCGTTGGACACCGTGGGACAACGTGGGACAACGTGGGACAACTTGGGACAACGTGGGACAACGTGGGACAACGTGGGACATCGTGGGACAACGTGGGACAACGTGGGACAACGTGGGACAACGTGGGACAACGTTGGACAACGTGGGACACCGTTGGACATCGTTGGACACCGTGGGACAACGTGGGACAACGTGGGACAACGTGGGAAACCGTTGGACACCGTTGGACATCGTTGGACATCGTTGGACATCGTGGGACACCGTTGGACAACGTGGGACATCGTGGGACAACGTGGGACAACGTGGGACAACGTGGGACAACGTGGGACATCGTGGGACAACGTGGGACAACGTGGGACAACGTGGGACAACGTGGGACATCGTTGGACACCGTTGGACACCGTGGGACAACGTGGGACAACGTGGGACAACGTGGGACAACGCGGGACAACGTGGGACAACGTGGGACAACGTGGGACAACGTGGGACAACGTGGGACAACGTGGGACAACGTGGGACAACGTGGGACAACGTGGGACAACGTGGGACAACGTGGGACAACGTGGGACAACGTGGGACAACGTGGGACAACGTGGGACAACGCGGGACAACGTGGGACAACGTGGGACAACGTTGGACACCGTGGGACACCGTTGGACACCGTTGGACATCGTTGGACACCGTGGGACAACGTGGGACAACGTGGGACAACGTGGGACAACGTGG
This sequence comes from Bombus terrestris, assembly GCF_910591885.1. Classification (NCBI taxonomy): domain Eukaryota; kingdom Metazoa; phylum Arthropoda; class Insecta; order Hymenoptera; family Apidae; genus Bombus; species Bombus terrestris. Next base: position 112,327 of record NW_025963588.1, read on the forward strand.
GACAACGTGGGACATCGTGGGACAACGTGGGACAACGTGGGACAACGTGGGACAACGTGGGACATCGTTGGACACCGTTGGACACCGTGGGACAACGTGGGACAACGTGGGACAACGTGGGACAACGCGGGACAACGTGGGACAACGTGGGACACCGTTGGACACCGTGGGACACCGTTGGACACCGTTGGACATCGTTGGACACCGTGGGACAACGTGGGACAACGTGGGACAACGTGGGACAACGTGGGACAACGTGGGACAACGTGGGACAACGTGGGACAACTTGGGACAACGTGGGACAACGTGGGACAACGTGGGACATCGTGGGACAACGTGGGACAACGTGGGACAACGTGGGACAACGTGGGACACCGTTGGACAACGTGGGACATCGTTGGACACCGTTGGACAACGTGGGACAACGTGGGACAACGTGGGACAACGTGGGACAACGTGGGACAACGTGGGACAACGTGGGACAACGCGGGACAACGTGGTACAACGTGGGACACCGTTGGACACCGTGGGACCACGTGGGACAACGTGGGACAACGTGGGACACCGTTGGACACCGTGGGACAACGTGGGACAACGTGGGACAACGTGGGACAACGTGGGAAACCATGGAACAACGTGGGACAACGTGGGACACCGTTGGACATCGTTGGACATCGTTGGACACCGTGGGACAACGTGGGACAACGTGGGAAAACGTGGGACAACGTGGGACACCGTTGGACATCGCTGGACACCGTTGGACACCGTTGGACACCGTGGGACAACGTGGGACAACGTGGGACAACGTGGGACAACGTGGGACAACGTGGGACAACGTGGGACAACGTGGGACAACGTGGGACAACGCGGGACAACGTGGTACAACGTGGGACACCGTTGGACACCGTGGGACACCGTTGGACACCGTTGGACATCGTTGGACACCGTGGGACAACGTGGGACAACGTGGGACATCGTTGGACACCGTTGGACACCGTGGGACAACGTGGGACAACGTGGGACAACTTGGGACAACGTGGGACAACGTGGGACAACGTGGGACATCGTGGGACAACGTGGGACAACGTGGGACAACGTGGGACAACGTGGGACACCGTTGGACACCGTGGGACACCGTTGGACATCGTTGGACACCGTGGGACAACGTGGGACAACGTGGGACAACGTGGGAAACCGTTGGACACCGTTGGACATCGTTGGACATCGTTGGACATCGTGGGACACCGTTGGACATCGTTGGACATCGTTGGACACCGTGGGACAACGTGGGACAACGTGGGACAACGTGGGACAACGTGGGACAACGTGGGACAACGTGGGACAACGTGGGACAACGTGGGACAACGTGGGACAACGTGGGACAACGTGGGACAACGTGGGACAACGTGGGACAACGTGGGACATCGTGGGACAACGTGGGACAACGTGGGACAACGTGGGACAACGTGGGACATCGTTGGACACCGTTGGACACCGTGGGACAACGTGGGACAACGTGGGACAACGTGGGACAACGTGGGACAACGTGGGACAACGTGGGACAACGCGGGACAACGTGGGACAACGTGGGACACCGTTGGACACCGTGGGACACCGTTGGACACCGTTGGACATCGTTGCACATCGTTGGACATCGTGGGACACCGTTGGACAACGTGGGACAACGTGGGACAACGTGGGACAACGTGGGACAACGTGGGACAACGTGGGACAACGTGGGACAACGTGGGACAACGTAGGACAACGTGGGACAACGTGGGACACCGTTGGACATCGTTGGACAACGTGGGACATCGTGGGACAACGTGGGACAACGTGGGACAACGTGGGACAACGTGGGACACCGTTGGACACCGTGGGACACCGTTGGACACCGTTGGACACCGTGGGACACCGTTGGACACCGTTGGACATCGTTGGACACCGTGGGACAACGTGGGACAACGTGGGAAAACGTGGGACAACGTGGGACAACGTGGGACAACGTGGGACAACGTGGGACAACGTGGGACACCGTGGGACACCGTGGGACACCGTTGGACATCGTGGGACACCGTGGGACAACGTGGGACAACGTGGGAAAACGTGGGACAACGTGGGACAACGTGGGACAACGTGGGACAACGTGGGACAACGTGGGACAACGTGGGACAACGTGGGACAACGTGGGACAACGTGGGACAACGTGGGACAACGTGGGACAACGTGGGACAACGTGGGACAACGTGGGACAACGTGGGACAACGTGGGACAACGTGGGACAACGTGGGACAACGCGGGACAACGTGGGACAACGTGGGACACCGTTGGACACCGTGGGACACCGTTGGACACCGTTGGACATCGTTGGACACCGTGGGACAACGTGGGACAACGTGGGACAACGTGGGACAACGTGGGACAACGTGGGACATCGTGGGACAACGTGGGACAACGTGGGACAACGTGGGACAACGTGGGACATCGTTGGACACCGTTGGACACCGTGGGACAACGTGGGACAACGTGGGACAACGTGGGACAACGCGGGACAACGTGGGACAACGTGGGACACCGTTGGACACCGTGGGACACCGTTGGACACCGTTGGACATCGTTGGACACCGTGGGACAACGTGGGACAACGTGGGACAACGTGGGACAACGTGGGACAACGTGGGACAACTTGGGACAACGTGGGACAACTTGGGACAACGTGGGACAACGTGGGACAACGTGGGACAACGTGGGACAACGTGGGACAACGTGGGACAACGTGGGACAACGTGGGACAACGTGGGACAACGTGGGACAACGTGGGACAACGTGGGACAACGTGGGACAACGTGGGACAACGTGGGACAACGTGGGACAACGTGGGACAACGTGGGACAACGTGGGACAACGTGGGACAACGTGGGACAACGTGGGACAACGTGGGACAACGTGGGACAACGTGGGACAACGTGGGACAACGTGGGACAACGTGGGACAACGTGGGACAACGTGGGACAACGTGGGACAACGTGGGACAACGCGGGACAACGTGGGACAACGTGGGACACCGTTGGACACCGTGGGACACCGTTGGACACCGTTGGACATCGTTGGACACCGTGGGACAACGTGGGACAACGTGGGACAACGTGGGACAACGTGGGACAACGTGGGACATCGTGGGACAACGTGGGACAACGTGGGACAACGTGGGACAACGTGGGACATCGTTGGACACCGTTGGACACCGTGGGACAACGTGGGACAACGTGGGACAACGTGGGACAACGCGGGACAACGTGGGACAACGTGGGACACCGTTGGACACCGTGGGACACCGTTGGACACCGTTGGACATCGTTGGACACCGTGGGACAACGTGGGACAACGTGGGACAACGTGGGACAACGTGGGACAACGTGGGACAACGTGGGACAACGTGGGACAACTTGGGACAACGTGGGACAACGTGGGACAACGTGGGACATCGTGGGACAACGTGGGACAACGTGGGACAACGTGGGACAACGTGGGACACCGTTGGACAACGTGGGACATCGTTGGACACCGTTGGACAACGTGGGACAACGTGGGACAACGTGGGACAACGTGGGACAACGTGGGACAACGTGGGACAACGTGGGACAACGCGGGACAACGTGGTACAACGTGGGACACCGTTGGACACCGTGGGACCACGTGGGACAACGTGGGACAACGTGGGACACCGTTGGACACCGTGGGACAACGTGGGACAACGTGGGACAACGTGGGACAACGTGGGAAACCATGGAACAACGTGGGACAACGTGGGACACCGTTGGACATCGTTGGACATCGTTGGACACCGTGGGACAACGTGGTACAACGTGGGACACCGTTGGACACCGTGGGACACCGTTGGACACCGTTGGACATCGTTGGACACCGTGGGACAACGTGGGACAACGTGGGACATCGTTGGACACCGTTGGACACCGTGGGACAACGTGGGACAACGTGGGACAACTTGGGACAACGTGGGACAACGTGGGACAACGTGGGACATCGTGGGACAACGTGGGACAACGTGGGACAACGTGGGACAACGTGGGACAACGTTGGACAACGTGGGACACCGTTGGACATCGTTGGACACCGTGGGACAACGTGGGACAACGTGGGACAACGTGGGAAACCGTTGGACACCGTTGGACATCGTTGGACATCGTTGGACATCGTGGGACACCGTTGGACATCGTTGGACATCGTTGGACACCGTGGGACAACGTGGGACAACGTGGGACAACGTGGGACAACGTGGGACAACGTGGGACAACGTGGGACAACGTGGGACAACGTGGGACAACGTGGGACAACGTGGGACAACGTGGGACAACGTGGGACAACGTGGGACAACGTGGGACATCGTGGGACAACGTGGGACAACGTGGGACAACGTGGGACAACGTGGGACATCGTTGGACACCGTTGGACACCGTGGGACAACGTGGGACAACGTGGGACAACGTGGGACAACGTGGGACAACGTGGGACAACGTGGGACAACGCGGGACAACGTGGGACAACGTGGGACACCGTTGGACACCGCGGGACACCGTTGGACACCGTTGGACATCGTTGGACACCGTGGGACAACGTGGGACAACGTGGGACAACGTGGGACAACGTGGGACAACGTGGGACAACGTGGGACAACGTGGGACAACTTGGGACAACGTGGGACAACGTGGGACACCGTTGGACATCGTTGGACAACGTGGGACAACGTGGGACATCGCTGGACACCGTTGGACACCGTTGGACACCGTGGGACAACGTGGGACAACGTGGGACAACGTGGGACAACGTGGGACAACGTGGGACAACGTGGGACAACGCGGGACAACGTGGTACAACGTGGGACACCGTTGGACACCGTGGGACACCGTTGGACACCGTTGGACATCGTTGGACACCGTGGGACAACGTGGGACAACGTGGGACATCGTTGGACACCGTTGGACACCGTGGGACAACGTGGGACAACGTGGGACAACTTGGGACAACGTGGGACAACGTGGGACAACGTGGGACATCGTGGGACAACGTGGGACAACGTGGGACAACGTGGGTCAACGTGGGACACCGTTGGACAACGTGGGACACCGTTGGACATCGTTGGACACCGTGGGACAACGTGGGACAACGTGGGACAACGTGGGAAACCGTTGGACACCGTTGGACATCGTTGGACATCGTTGGACATCGTGGGACACCGTTGGACATCGTTGGACATCGTTGGACACCGTGGGACAACGTGGGACAACGTGGGACAACGTGGGACAACGTGGGACATCGTTGGACACCGTTGGACACCGTGGGACAACGTGGGACAACGTGGGACAACGTGGGACAACGTGGGACAACGTGGGACAACGTGGGACAACGTGGGACATCGTGGGACAACGTGGGACACCGTTGGACACCGTGGGACACCGTTGGACACCGTTGGACATCGTTGGACACCGTGGGACAACGTGGGACAACGTGGGACAACGTGGGACAACGTGGGACAACGTGGGACAACGTGGGACAACGTGGGACAACGTGGGACAACGTGGGACAACGTGGGACAACGTGGGACAACGTAGGACAACGTGGGACAACGTGGGACAACGTGGGACAACGTGGGACAACGTGGGACAACGTGGGACAACGTGGGACAACGTGGGACAACGTGGGACAACGCGGGACAACGTGGGACAACGTGGGACACCGTTGGACACCGTGGGACACCGTTGGACACCGTTGGACATCGTTGGACACCGTGGGACAACGTGGGACAACGTGGGACAACGTGGGACAACGTGGGACAACGTGGGACATCGTGGGACAACGTGGGACAACGTGGGACAACGTGGGACAACGTGGGACATCGTTGGACACCGTTGGACACCGTGGGACAACGTGGGACAACGTGGGACAACGTGGGACAACGCGGGACAACGTGGGACAACGTGGGACACCGTTGGACACCGTGGGACACCGTTGGACACCGTTGGACATCGTTGGACACCGTGGGACAACGTGGGACAACGTGGGACAACGTGGGACAACGTGGGACAACGTGGGACAACGTGGGACAACGTGGGACAACTTGGGACAACGTGGGACAACGTGGGACAACGTGGGACATCGTGGGACAACGTGGGACAACGTGGGACAACGTGGGACAACGTGGGACACCGTTGGACAACGTGGGACATCGTTGGACACCGTTGGACAACGTGGGACAACGTGGGACAACGTGGGACAACGTGGGACAACGTGGGACAACGTGGGACAACGTGGGACAACGCGGGACAACGTGGTACAACGTGGGACACCGTTGGACACCGTGGGACCACGTGGGACAACGTGGGACAACGTGGGACACCGTTGGACACCGTGGGACAACGTGGGACAACGTGGGACAACGTGGGACAACGTGGGAAACCATGGAACAACGTGGGACAACGTGGGACACCGTTGGACATCGTTGGACATCGTTGGACACCGTGGGACAACGTGGTACAACGTGGGACACCGTTGGACACCGTGGGACACCGTTGGACACCGTTGGACATCGTTGGACACCGTGGGACAACGTGGGACAACGTGGGACATCGTTGGACATCGTTGGACACCGTGGGACAACGTGGTACAACGTGGGACACCGTTGGACACCGTGGGACACCGTTGGACACCGTTGGACATCGTTGGACACCGTGGGACAACGTGGGACAACGTGGGACAACGTGGGACAACGTGGGACAACGTGGGACAACGCGGGACAACGTGGTACAACGTGGGACACCGTTGGACACCGTGGGACCACGTGGGACAACGTGGTACAACGTGGGACACCGTTGGACACCGTGGGACACCGTTGGACACCGTTGGACATCGTTGGACACCGTGGGACAACGTGGGACACCGTTGGACACCGTGGGACACCGTTGGACACCGTTGGACATCGTTGGACACCGTGGGACAACGTGGGACAACGTGGGACAACGTGGGACAACGTGGGACATCGTTGGACACCGTTGGACAACGTGGGACAACGTGGGACAACGTGGGACAACGTGGGACAACGCGGGACAACGTGGTACAACGTGGGACACCGTTGGACACCGTGGGACACCGTTGGACACCGTTGGACATCGTTGGACACCGTGGGACAACGTGGGACAACGTGGGACATCGTTGGACACCGTTGGACACCGTGGGACAACGTGGGACAACGTGGGACAACTTGGGACAACGTGGGACAACGTGGGACAACGTGGGACATCGTGGGACAACGTGGGACAACGTGGGACAACGTGGGACAACGTGGGACACCGTTGGACAACGTGGGACACCGTTGGACATCGTTGGACACCGTGGGACAACGTGGGACAACGTGGGACAACGTGGGAAACCGTTGGACACCGTTGGACATCGTGGGACAACGTGGGACAACGTGGGACAACGTGGGACAACTTGGGACAACGTGGGACAACGTGGGACACCGTTGGACATCGTTGGACAACGTGGGACAACGTGGGACAACGTGGGACAACGTGGGACAACGTGGGACAACGTGGGACACCGTTGGACTCCGTGGGACACCGTTGGACACCGTTGGACATCGTTGGACACCGTGGGACAACGTGGGACAACGTGGGACAACGTGGGACAACGTGGGACAACGTGGGACAACGTGGGACAACGTGGGACAACGTGGGACAACGTGGGACAACGTGGGACACCGTTGGACATCGTTGGACACCGTGGGACAACGTGGGACAACGTGGGACAACGTGGGACACCGTTGGACACCGTTGGACATCGTTGGACACCGTTGGACACCGTGGGACAACGTGGGACAACGTGGGACAACGTGGGACAACGTGGGACAACGTGGGACAACGTGGGACAACTTGGGACAACGTGGGACAACGTGGGACACCGTTGGACATCGTTGGACAACGTGGGACAACGTGGGACAACGTGGGACAACGTGGGACAACGTGGGACAACGTGGGACACCGTTGGACTCCGTGGGACACCGTTGGACACCGTTGGACATCGTTGGACACCGTGGGACAACGTGGGACAACGTGGGACAACGTGGGACAACGTGGGACAACGTGGGACAACGTGGGACAACGTGGGACAACGTGGGACAACGTGGGACAACGTGGGACAACGTGGGACACCGTTGGACATCGTTGGACACCGTTGGACATCGTTGGACACCGTTGGACACCGTGGGACAACGTGGGACAACGTGGGACAACGTGGGACAACGTGGGACAACGTGGGACAACGTGGGACAACGTGGGACAACGTGGGACAACGTGGGACAACGTGGGACAACGTGGGACAACGTGGGACAACGTGGGACACCGTTGGACACCGTGGGACAACGTGGGACAACGTGGGACAACGTGGGACAACGTGGGACAACGTGGGACAACGTGGGACAACGTGGGACAACGTGGGACAACGTGGGACATCGTGGGACAACGTGGGACAACGTGGGACAACGTGGGACAACGTGGGACATCGTTGGACACCGTTGGACACCGTGGGACAACGTGGGACAACGTGGGACAACGTGGGACAACGCGGGACAACGTGGGACAACGTGGGACACCGTTGGACACCGTGGGACACCGTTGGACACCGTTGGACATCGTTGGACACCGTTGGACATCGTTGGACACCGTGGGACAACGTGGGACAACGTGGGACAACGTGGGACAACGTGGGACAACGTGGGACAACGTGGGACAACGTGGGACAACGTGGGACAACGTGGGACAACGTGGGACAACGTGGGACAACGTGGGACAACGTGGGACATCGTGGGACAACGTGGGACAACGTGGGACAACGTGGGACAACGTGGGACAACGTGGGACACCGTTGGACAACGTGGGACACCGTTGGACATCGTTGGACACCGTGGGACAACGTGGGACAACGTGGGACAACGTGGGACACCGTTGGACACCGTTGGACATCGTTGGACATCGTTAGACATCGTGGGACACCGTTGGACATCGCTGGACACCGTTGGACATCGTTGGACACCGTGGGACAACGTGGGACAACGTAGGACAACGTGGGACAACGTGGGACAACGTGGGACACCGTTGGACACCGTTGGACATCGTTGGACAACATGGGACAACGTGGGACAACGTGGGACAACGTGGGACAACGTGGGACAACGTGGGACACCGTTGGACACCGTGGGACACCGTTGGACACCGTTGGACATCGTTGGACACCGTGGGACAACGTGGGACAACGTGGGACAACGTGGGACAACGTGGGACATCGTGGGACAACGTGGGACAACGTGGGACAACGTGGGACAACGTGGGACAACGTGGGACACCGTTGGACATCGTTGGACACCGTGGGACAACGTGGGACAGCGTGGGACAACGTGGGACACCGTTGGACACCGTTGGACACCGTTGGACACCGTTGGACATCGTTGGACACCGTGGGACAACGTGGGACAACGTGGGACAACGTGGGAAACCATGGAACAACGTGGGACAACGTGGGACACCGTTGGACATCGTTGGACAACGTGGGACAACGTGGGACAACGTGGGACAACGTGGGACAACGTGGGACAACGTGGGACACCGTTGGACACCGTGGGACACCGTTGGACACCGTTGGACATCGTTGGACACCGTGGGACAACGTGGGACAACGTGGGACAACGTGGGACAACGTGGGACAACGTGGGACAACGTGGGACAACGTGGGACAACGTGGGACAACGTGGGACAACGTGGGACAACGTGGGACATCGTGGGACAACGTGGGACAACGTGGGACAACGTGGACCAACGTGGGACACCGTTGGACAACGTGGGACACCGTTGGACATCGTTGGACACCGTGGGACAACGTGGGACAACGTGGGACCACGTGGGACAACGTGGGACAACGTGGGACAACGGGGGACAACGTGGGACAACGTGGGACAACGTGGGACAACGTGGGACAACGTGGGACAACGTGGGACAACGTGGGACAACGTGGGACAACGTGGGACAACGTGGGACAACGTGGGACAACGTGGGACAACGTGGGACAACTTGGGACAACGTGGGACAACGTGGGACAACGTGGGACATCGTGGGACAACGTGGGACACCGTTGGACATCGTTGGACACCGTGGGACAACGCGGGACAACGTGGGACAACGTGGGACACCGTTGGACACCGTTGGACATCGTTGGACATCGTTGGACATCGTGGGACACCGTTGGACATCGTTGGACACCGTGGGACAACGTGGGACAACGTGGGACAACGTGGGACAACGTGGGACAACGTGGGACAACGTGGGACAACGTGGGACATCGTGGGACAACGTGGGACAACGTGGGACAACGTGGGACAACGTGGGACAACGTGGGACACCGTTGGACAACGTGGGACACCGTTGGACATCGTTGGACACTGTGGGACAACGTGGGACAACGTGGGACAACGTGGGACACCGTTGGACAACGTGGGACACCGTTGGACATCGTTGGACACCGTAGGACAACGCGGGACAACGTGGGACAACGTGGGACACCGTTGGACACCGTTGGACATCGTTGGACATCGTTGGACATCGTGGGACACCGTTGGACATCGTTGGACATCGTTGGACACCGTTGGACATCGTTGGACATCGTTGGACACCGTGGGACAACGTGGGACAACGTGGGACAACGTGGGACAACGTGGGACAACGTGGGACACCGTTGGACAACGTGGGACACCGTTGGACATCGTTGGACACCGTGGGACAACGTGGGACAACGTGGGACAACGTGGGACACCGTTGGACAACGTGGGACACCGTTGGACACCGTTGGACATCGTTGGACATCGTTGGACATCGTGGGACACCGTTGGACATCGTTGGACATCGTTGGACACCGTGGGACAACGTGGGACAACGTGGGACAACGTGGGACAACGTGGGACAACGTGGGACACCGTTGGACAACGTGGGACACCGTTGGACATCGTTGGACACCGTGGGACAACGTGGGACAACGTGGGACAACGTGGGACACCGTTGGACACCGTTGGACTTCGTTGGACATCGTTGGACATCGTGGGACACCGTTGGACATCGCTGGACACCGTGGGACAACGTGGGACAACGTGGGACAACGTGGGACAACGTGGGACAACGTCGGACAACGTGGGACAACGTGGGACAATGTGGGACAACGTGGGACAACGTGGGACAACGTGGGACAACGTGGGACAACGTGGGACAACGTGGGACAACGTGGGACATCGTGGGACAACGTGGGACAACGTGGGACAACGTGGGACAACGTGGGACATCGTTGGACACCGTTGGACACCGTGGGACAACGTGGGACAACGTCGGACAACGTGGGACAACGTGGGACACCGTTGGACAACGTGGGACACCGTTGGACATCGTTGGACACCGTGGGACAACGTGGGACAACGTGGGACTACGTGGGACAACGTGGGACACCGTTGGACATCGTGGGACAACGTGGGACAACGTGGGACAACGTGGGACAACGTGGGACATCGTTGGACACCGTTGGACACCGTGGGACAACGTGGGACAACGTGGGACAACGTGGGACAACGTGGGACATCGTGGGACAACGTGGGACAACGTGGGACAACGTGGGACAACGTGGGACAACGTGGGACAACGTGGGACAACGTGGGACAACGTGGGACAACGTGGGACAATGTGGGACACCGTGGGACAACGTGGGACAACGTGGGACAACGTGGGACAACGTGGGACAACGTGGGACAGCGTGGGACAACGTGGGACAACGTGGGACAACGTGGGACAACGTGGGACAACGTGGGACATCGTGGGACAACGTGGGACAACGTGGGACAACGTGGGACAACGTGGGACACCGTTGGACAACGTGGGACACCGTTGGACATCGTTGGACACCGTGGGACAACGTGGGACAACGTGGGACCACGTGGGACAACGTGGGACAACGTGGGACAACGTGGGACAACGTGGGACAACGTGGGACAACGTGGGACAACGTGGGACAACGTGGGACAACGTGGGACAACGTGGGACAACGTGGGACAACGTGGGACACCGTTGGACAACGTGGGACACCGTTGGACATCGTTGGACACCGTGGGACAACGTGGGACAACGTGGGACAACGTGGGGCAACGTGGGACAACGTGGGACATCGTGGGACAACGTGGGACAACGAGGGACAACGTGGGACAACGTGGGACAACGTGGGACAACGTGGGACAACGTGGGACAACGTGGGACAACGTGGGACAACGTGGGACAACGTGGGACATCGTGGGACAACGTGGGACAACGTGGGACAACGTGGGACAACGTGGGACAACGTGGGACACCGTTGGACATCGTTGGACACCGTGGGACAACGTGGGACAACGTGGGACAACGTGGGACACCGTTGGACACCGTTGGACACCGTTGGACACCGTTGGACATCGTTGGACACCGTGGGACAACGTGGGACAACGTGGGACAACGTGGGAAACCATGGAACAACGTGGGACAACGTGGGACACCGTTGTACATCGTTGGACACCGTGGGACAACGCGGGACAACGTGGGACAACGTGGGACACCGTTGGACACCGTTGGACATCGTTGGACATCGTTGGACATCGTGGGACACCGTTGGACATCGTTGGACATCGTTGGACACCGTGGGACAACGTGGGACAACGTGGGACAACGTGGGACAACGTGGGACAACGTGGGACAACGTGGGACAACGTGGGACAACGTGGGACAACGTGGGACAACGTGGGACGACGTGGGACAACGTGGGACACCGTTGGACATCGTTGGACAACGTGGGACAACGTGGGACAACGTGGGACAACGTGGGACAACGTGGGACAACGTGGGACACCGTTGGACACCGTGGGACACCGTTGGACATCGTTGGACACCGTGGGACAACGTGGGACAACGTGGGACAACGTGGGACAACGTGGGACAACGTGGGACAACGTGGGACAACGTGGGACAACGTGGGACATCGTGGGACAACGTGGGACAACGTGGGACAACGTGGGACAACGTGGGACAACGTGGGACACCGTTGGACAACGTGGGACACCGTTGGACATCGTTGGACACCGTGGGACAACGTGGGACAACGTGGGACAACGTGGGACACCGTTGGACACCGTTGGACATCGTTGGACATCGTTGGACATCGTGGGACACCGTTGGACATCGCTGGACACCGTTGGACATCGTTGGACACCGTGGGACAACGTGGGACAACGTGGGACAACGTGGGACAACGTGGGACAACGTGGGACAACGTGGGACATCGTGGGACAACGTGGGACAACGTGGGACAACGTGGGACAACGTGGGACAACGTGGGACACCGTTGGACAACGTGGGACACCGTTGGACATCGCTGGACACCGTGGGACAACGTGGGACAACGTGGGACAACGTGGGACACCGTTGGACACCGTTGGACATCGTTGGACATCGTTGGACATCGTGGGACACCGTTGGACATCGCTGGACACCGTTGGACATCGTTGGACACCGTGGGACAACGTGGGACAACGTGGGACAACGTGGGACAACGTGGGACAACGTGGGACAACGTGGGACACCGTTGGACAACGTGGGACACCGTTGGACATCGTTGGACACCGTGGGACAACGTGGGACAACGTGGGACAACGTGGGACACCGTTGGACACCGTTGGACTTCGTTGGACATCGTTGGACATCGTGGGACACCGTTGGACATCGCTGGACACCGTGGGACAACGTGGGACAACGTGGGACAACGTGGGACAACGTGGGACAACGTCGGACAACGTGGGACAACGTGGGACAACGTGGGACAACGTGGGACAACGTGGGACAACGTGGGACAACGTGGGACAACGTGGGACAACGTGGGACAACGTGGGACAACGTGGGACGACGTGGGACAACGTGGGACACCGTTGGACATCGTTGGACAACGTGGGACAACGTGGGACAACGTGGGACAACGTGGGACAACGTGGGACAACGTGGGACACCGTTGGACACCGTGGGACACCGTTGGACAACGTGGGACAACGTGGGACAACGTGGGACAACGTGGGACAACGTGGGACACCGTTGGACAACGTGGGACACCGTTGGACATCGTTGGACACCGTGGGACAACGTGGGACAACGTGGGACAACGTGGGACACCGTTGGACACCGTTGGACATCGTTGGACATCGTTGGACATCGTGGGACACCGTTGGACATCGCTGGACACCGTTGGACATCGTTGGACACCGTGGGACAACGTGGGACAACGTGGGACAACGTGGGACAACGTGGGACAACGTGGGACAACGTGGGACACCGTTGGACAACGTGGGACACCGTTGGACATCGTTGGACACCGTGGGACAACGTGGGACAACGTGGGACAACGTGGGACACCGTTGGACAACGTTGGACTTCGTTGGACATCGTTGGACATCGTGGGACACCGTTGGACATCGCTGGACACCGTGGGACAACGTGGGACAACGTGGGACAACGTGGGACAACGTGGGACAACGTCGGACAACGTGGGACAACGTGGGACAATGTGGGACAACGTGGGACAACGTGGGACAACGTGGGTCAACGTGGGACAACGTGGGACAACGTGGGACAACGTGGGACATCGTGGGACAACGTGGGACAACGTGGGACAACGTGGGACAACGTGGGACATCGTTGGACACCGTTGGACACCGTGGGACAACGTGGGACAACGTGGGACAACGTGGGACAACGTGGGACACCGTTGGACAACGTGGGACACCGTTGGACATCGTTGGACACCGTGGGACAACGTGGGACAACGTGGGACAACGTGGGACAACGTGGGACACCGTTGGACATCGTGGGACAACGTGGGACAACGTGGGACAACGTGGGACAACGTGGGACATCGTTGGACACCGTTGGACACCGTGGGACAACGTGGGACAACGTGGGACAACGTGGGACAACGTGGGACATCGTGGGACAACGTGGGACAACGTGGGACAACGTGGGACAACGTGGGAAACCATGGAACAACGTGGGACAACGTGGGACAAAGTGGGACAACGTGGGACAACGTGGGACACCGTTGGACATCGTTGGACACCGTGGGACAACGCGGGACAACGTGGGACAACGTGGGACACCGTTGGACACCGTTGGACATCGTTGGACATCGTTGGACATCGTGGGACACCGTTGGACATCGTTGGACATCGTTGGACACCGTGGGACAACGTGGGACAACGTGGGACAACGTGGGACAACGTGGGACAACGTGGGACAACGTGGGACAACGTGGGACAACGTGGGACGACGTGGGACAACGTGGGACACCGTTGGACATCGTTGGACAACGTGGGACAACGTGGGACAACGTGGGACAACGTGGGACAACGTGGGACAACGTGGGACAACGTGGGACAACGTGGGACACCGTTGGACACCGTGGGACACCGTTGGACACCGTTGGACATCGTTGGACACCGTGGGACAACGTGGGACAACGTGGGACAACGTGGGACAACGTGGGACAACGTGGGACAACGTGGGACAACGTGGGACAACGTGGGACATCGTGGGACAACGTGGGACAACGTGGGACAACGTGGGACAACGTGGGACAACGTGGGAAACCGTTGGACAACGTGGGACACCGTTGGACATCGTTGGACACCGTGGGACAACGTGGGACAACGTGGGACAACGTGGGACACCGTTGGACACCGTTGGACATCGTTGGACATCGTTGGACATCGTGGGACACCGTTGGACATCGCTGGACACCGTTGGACATCGTTGGACACCGTGGGACAACGTGGGACAACGTGGGACAACGTGGGACACCGTTGGACACCGTTGGACATCGTTGGACATCGTTGGACATCGTGGGACACCGTTGGACATCGCTGGACACCGTTGGACAACGTGGGACAACGTGGGACAACGTGGGACAACGTGGGACAACGTGGGACAACGTGGGACAACGTGGGACGACGTGGGACAACGTGGGACACCGTTGGACATCGTTGGACAACGTGGGACAACGTGGGACAACGTGGGACAACGTGGGACAACGTGGGACAACGTGGGACACCGTTGGACACCGTGGGACACCGTTGGACACCGTTGGACATCGTTGGACACCGTGGGACAACGTGGGACAACGTGGGACAACGTGGGACAACGTGGGACAACGTGGGACAACGTGGGACAACGTGGGACAACGTGGGACATCGTGGGACAACGTGGGACAACGTGGGACAACGTGGGACAACGTGGGACACCGTTGGACATCGTTGGACACCGTGGGACAACGTGGGACAACGTGGGACAACGTGGGACACCGTTGGACACCGTTGGACATCGTTGGACATCGTTGGACATCGTGGGATACCGTTGGACATCGCTGGACACCGTTGGACATCGTTGGACACCGTGGGACAACGTGGGACAACGTGGGACAACGTGGGACAACGTGGGACAACGTGGGACAACGTGGGACACCGTTGGACAACGTGGGACACCGTTGGACATCGTTGGACACCGTGGGACAACGTGGGACAACGTGGGACAACGTGGGACACCGTTGGACACCGTTGGACTTCGTTGGACATCGTTGGACATCGTGGGACACCGTTGGACATCGCTGGACACCGTGGGACAACGTGGGACAACGTGGGACAACGTGGGACAACGTGGGACAACGTCGGACAACGTGGGACAACGTGGGACAATGTGGGACAACGTGGGACAACGTGGGACAACGTGGGACAACGTGGGACAACGTGGGACAACGTGGGACAACGTGGGACATCGTGGGACAACGTGGGACAACGTGGGACAACGTGGGACAACGTGGGACATCGTTGGACACCGTTGGACACCGTGGGACAACGTGGGACAACGTGGGACAACGTGGGACAACGTGGGACACCGTTGGACAACGTGGGACACCGTTGGACATCGTTGGACACCGTGGGACAACGTGGGACAACGTGGGACAACGTGGGACAACGTGGGACACCGTTGGACATCGTGGGACAACGTGGGACAACGTGGGACAACGTGGGACAACGTGGGACATCGTTGGACACCGTTGGACACCGTGGGACAACGTGGGACAACGTGGGACAACGTGGGACAACGTGGGACATCGTGGGACAACGTGGGACAACGTGGGACAACGTGGGACAACGTGGGACAACGTGGGACAACGTGGGACAACGTGGGACAACGTGGGACAACGTGGGACAACGTGGGACAACGTGGGACAACGTGGGACAACGTGGGACAACGTGGGACAACGTGGGACATCGTGGGACAACGTGGGACAACGTGGGACAACGTGGGACAACGTGGGACAACGTGGGACACCGTTGGACATCGTTGGACACCGTGGGACAACGTGGGACAACGTGGGACAACGTGGGACACCGTTGGACACCGTTGGACACCGTTGGACACCGTTGGACATCGTTGGACACCGTGGGACAACGTGGGACAACGTGGGACAACGTGGGACAACGTGGGACAACGTGGGACAACGTGGGACAACGTGGGACAACGTGGGACGACGTGGGACAACGTGGGACACCGTTGGACATCGTTGGACAACGTGGGACAACGTGGGACAACGTGGGACAACGTGGGACAACGTGGGACACCGTTGGACATCGCTGGACACCGTTGGACAACGTGGGACAACGTGGGACAACGTGGGACAACGTGGGACAACGTGGGACAACGTGGGACAACGTGGGACGACGTGGGACAACGTGGGACACCGTTGGACATCGTTGGACAACGTGGGACAACGTGGGACAACGTGGGACAACGTGGGACAACGTGGGACAACGTGGGACACCGTTGGACACCGTGGGACACAGTTGGACACCGTTGGACATCGTTGGACACCGTGGGACAACGTGGGACAACGTGGGACAACGTGGGACAACGTGGGACAACGTGGGACAACGTGGGACAACGTGGGACAACGTGGGACATCGTGGGACAACGTGGGACAACGTGGGACAACGTGGGACAACGTGGGACACCGTTGGACATCGTTGGACACCGTGGGACAACGTGGGACAACGTGGGACAACGTGGGACACCGTTGGACACCGTTGGACATCGTTGGACATCGTTGGACATCGTGGGACACCGTTGGACATCGCTGGACACCGTTGGACATCGTTGGACACCGTGGGACAACGTGGGACAACGTGGGACAACGTGGGACAACGTGGGACAACGTGGGACAACGTGGGACACCGTTGGACAACGTGGGACACCGTTGGACATCGTTGGACACCGTGGGACAACGTGGGACAACGTGGGACAACGTGGGACACCGTTGGACACCGTTGGACTTCGTTGGACATCGTTGGACATCGTGGGACACCGTTGGACATCGCTGGACACCGTGGGACAACGTGGGACAACGTGGGACAACGTGGGACAACGTGGGACAACGTCGGACAACGTGGGACAACGTGGGACAATGTGGGACAACGTGGGACAACGTGGGACAACGTGGGACAACGTGGGACAACGTGGGACAACGTGGGACAACGTGGGACATCGTGGGACAACGTGGGACAACGTGGGACAACGTGGGACAACGTGGGACATCGTTGGACACCGTTGGACACCGTGGGACAACGTGGGACAACGTGGGACAACGTGGGACAACGTGGGACACCGTTGGACAACGTGGGACACCGTTGGACATCGTTGGACACCGTGGGACAACGTGGGACAACGTGGGACAACGTGGGACAACGTGGGACACCGTTGGACATCGTGGGACAACGTGGGACAACGTGGGACAACGTGGGACAACGTGGGACATCGTTGGACACCGTTGGACACCGTGGGACAACGTGGGACAACGTGGGACAACGTGGGACAACGTGAGACATCGTGGGACAACGTGGGACAACGTGGGACAACGTGGGACAACGTGGGACAACGTGGGACAACGTGGGACAACGTGGGACAACGTGGGACAACGTGGGACAACGTGGGACAACGTGGGACAACGTGGGACAACGTGGGACAACGTGGGACATCGTGGGACAACGTGGGACAACGTGGGACAACGTGGGACAACGTGGGACAACGTGGGACACCGTTGGACATCGTTGGACACCGTGGGGCAACGTGGGACAACGTGGGACAACGTGGGACACCGTTGGACACCGTTGGACACCGTTGGACACCGTTGGACATCGTTGGACACCGTGGGACAACGTGGGACAACGTGGGACAACGTGGGAAACCATGGAACAACGTGGGACAACGTGGGACACCGTTGGACATCGTTGGACAACGTGGGACAACGTGGGACAACGTGGGACAACGTTGGACAACGTGGGACAACGTGGGACAACGTGGGACACCGTTGGACACCGTGGGACACCGTTGGACACCGTTGGACATCGTTGGACACCGTGGGACAACGTGGGACAACGTGGGACAACGTGGGACAACGTGGGACAACGTGGGACAGCGTGGGACAACGTGGGACAACGTGGGACAACGTGGGACAACGTGGGACAACGTGGGACACCGTGGGACACAGTTGGACACCGTTGGACATCGTTGGACACCGTGGGACAACGTGGGACAACGTGGGACAACGTGGGACACCGTTGGACATCGTTGGACACCGTGGGACAACGCGGGACAACGTGGGACAACGTGGGACACCGTTGGACACCGTTGGACATCGTTGGACATCGTTGGACATCGTGGGACACCGTTGGACATCGTTGGACATCGTTGGACACCGTGGGACAACGTGGGACAACGTGGGACAACGTGGGACAACGTGGGACAACGTGGGACAACGTGGGACAACGTGGGACAACGTGGGACAACGTGGGACAACGTGGGACGACGTGGGACAACGTGGGACACCGTTGGACATCGTTGGACAACGTGGGACAACGTGGGACAACGTGGGACAACGTGGGACAACGTGGGACAACGTGGGACACCGTTGGACACCGTGGGACACCGTTGGACACCGTTGGACATCGTTGGACACCGTGGGACAACGTGGGACAACGTGGGACAACGTGGGACAACGTGGGACAACGTGGGACAACGTGGGACAACGTGGGACAACGTGGGACATCGTGGGACAACGTGGGACAACGTGGGACAACGTGGGACAACGTGGGACAACGTGGGACACCGTTGGACAACGTGGGACACCGTTGGACATCGTTGGACACCGTGGGACAACGTGGGACAACGTGGGACAACGTGGGACACCGTTGGACACCGTTGGACATCGTTGGACATCGTTGGACATCGTGGGACACCGTTGGACATCGCTGGACACCGTTGGACATCGCTGGACACCGTGGGACAACGTGGGACAACGTGGGACAACGTGGGACAACGTGGGACAACGTCGGACAACGTGGGACAACGTGGGACAATGTGGGACAACGTGGGACAACGTGGGACAACGTGGGACAACGTGGGACAACGTGGGACAACGTGGGACAACGTGGGACATCGTGGGACAACGTGGGACAACGTGGGACAACGTGGGACAACGTGGGACAACGTGGGACAACGTGGGACAACGTGGGACAGCGTGGGACAACGTGGGACAACGTGGGACAACGTGGGACAACGTGGGACAACGTGGGACACCGTGGGACACAGTTGGACACCGTTGGACATCGTTGGACACCGTGGGACAACGTGGGACAACGTGGGACAACGTGGGACACCGTTGGACATCGTGGGACACCGTGGGACAACGCGGGACAACGTGGGACAACGTGGGACACCGTTGGACACCGTTGGACATCGTTGGACATCGTTGGACATCGTGGGACACCGTTGGACATCGTTGGACATCGTTGGACACCGTGGGACAACGTGGGACAACGTGGGACAACGTGGGACAACGTGGGACAACGTGGGACAACGTGGGACAACGTGGGACAACGTGGGACAACGCGGGACACCGTTGGACACCGTTGGACATCGTTGGACATCGTTGGACATCGTGGGACACCGTTGGACATCGCTGGACACCGTTGGACAACGTGGGACAACGTGGGACAACGTGGGACAACGTGGGACAACGTGGGACAACGTGGGACATCGTTGGACACCGTTGGACACCGTGGGACAACGTGGGACAACGTGGGACAACGTGGGACAACGTGGGACATCGTGGGACAACGTGGGACAACGTGGGACAACGTGGGACAACGTGGGACAACGTGGGACAACGTGGGACAACGTGGGACAACGTGGGACAACGTGGGACAACGTGGGACAACGTGGGACAACGTGGGACAACGTGGGACAACGTGGGACAACGTGGGACATCGTGGGACAACGTGGGACAACGTGGGACAACGTGGGACAACGTGGGACAACGTGGGACACCGTTGGACATCGTTGGACACCGTGGGGCAACGTGGGACAACGTGGGACAACGTGGGACACCGTTGGACACCGTTGGACACCGTTGGACACCGTTGGACATCGTTGGACACCGTGGGACAACGTGGGACAACGTGGGACAACGTGGGAAACCATGGAACAACGTGGGACAACGTGGGACACCGTTGGACATCGTTGGACAACGTGGGACAACGTGGGACAACGTGGGACAACGTTGGACAACGTGGGACAACGTGGGACAACGTGGGACACCGTTGGACACCGTGGGACACCGTTGGACACCGTTGGACATCGTTGGACACCGTGGGACAACGTGGGACAACGTGGGACAACGTGGGACAACGTGGGACAACGTGGGACAGCGTGGGACAACGTGGGACAACGTGGGACAACGTGGGACAACGTGGGACAACGTGGGACATCGTGGGACAACGTGGGACAACGTGGGACAACGTGGGACAACGTGGGACACCGTTGGACAACGTGGGACACCGTTGGACATCGTTGGACACCGTGGGACAACGTGGGACAACGTGGGACCACGTGGGACAACGTGGGACAACGTGGGACAACGTGGGACAACGTGGGACAACGTGGGACAACGTGGGACAACGTGGGACAACGTGGGACAACGTGGGACAACGTGGGACAACGTGGGACAACGTGGGACACCGTTGGACATCGTTGGACAACGTGGGACAACGTGGGACAACGTGGGACAACGTGGGACAACGTGGGACAACGTGGGACACCGTTGGACACCGTGGGACACCGTTGGACACCGTTGGACATCGTTGGACACCGTGGGACAACGTGGGACAACGTGGGACAACGTGGGACAACGTGGGACAACGTGGGACAACGTGGGACAACGTGGGACAACGTGGGACACCGTTGGACATCGTTGGACACCGTGGGACAACGTGGGACAACGTGGGACAACGTGGGACACCGTTGGACACCGTTGGACACCGTTGGACATCGTTGGACAACGTGGGACAACGTGGGACAACGTGGGACAACGTGGGACAACGTGGGACAACGTGGGACACCGTTGGACACCGTGGGACACCGTTGGACACCGTTGGACATCGTTGGACACCGTGGGACAACGTGGGACAACGTGGGACAACGTGGGACAACGTGGGACAACGTGGGACAACGTGGGACAACGTGGGACATCGTGGGACAACGTGGGACAACGTGGGACAACGTGGGACACCGTTGGACAACGTGGGACACCGTTGGACAACGTGGGACAACGTGGGACAACGTGGGACATCGTTGGACACCGTTGGACACCGTGGGACATCGTGGGACAACGTGGGACAACGTGGGACAACGTGGGACAACGTGGGACATCGTTGGACACCGTTGGACACCGTGGGACAACGTGGGACAACGTGGGACAACGTGGGACAACGTGGGACATCGTGGGACAACGTGGGACAACGTGGGACAACGTGGGACAACGTGGGACAACGTGGGACAACGTGGGACAACGTGGGACAACGTGGGACACCGTTGGACACCGTTGGACATCGTTGGACATCGTTGGACATCGTGGGACACCGTTGGACATCGCTGGACACCGTTGGACATCGTTGGACAACGTGGGACAACGTGGGACAACGTGGGACAACGTTGGACAACGTGGGACAACGTGGGACAACGTGGGACACCGTTGGACACCGTTGGACACCGTGGGACAACGTGGGACAACGTGGGACAACGTGGGACAACGTGGGACATCGTGGGACAACGTGGGACAACGTGGGACAACGTGGGACAACGTGGGACAACGTGGGACAACGTGGGACAACGTGGGACAACGTGGGACAACGTGGGACAACGTGGGACAACGTGGGACAACGTGGGACAACGTGGGACAACGTGGGACATCGTGGGACAACGTGGGACAACGTGGGACACCGTTGGACATCGTTGGACACCGTGGGACACCGTGGGACAACGTGGGACAACGTGGGACAACGTGGGACAACGTGGGACAACGTGGGAAACCATGGAACAACGTGGGACAACGTGGGACACCGTTGGACATCGTTGGACAACGTGGGACAACGTGGGACAACGTGGGACAACGTGGGACAACGTGGGACAACGTGGGACAACGTGGGACAACGTGGGACAACGTGGGACAACGTTGGACAACGTGGGACAACGTGGGACAACGTGGGACACCGTTGGACACCGTGGGACACCGTTGGACACCGTTGGACATCGTTGGACACCGTGGGACAACGTGGGACAACGTGGGACAACGTGGGACAACGTGGGACAACGTGGGACAACGTGGGACAACGTGGGACAACGTGGGACAACGTGGGACAACGTGGGACAACGTGGGACAACGTGGGACAACGTGGGACAACGTGGGACAACGTGGGACAACGTGGGACAACGTGGGACATCGTGGGACAACGTGGGACAACGTGGGACAACGTGGGACAACGTGGGACACCGTTGGACAACGTGGGACACCGTTGGACATCGTTGGACACCGTGGGACAACGTGGGACAACGTGGGACCACGTGGGACAACGTGGGTCAACGTGGGACAACGTGGGACACCGTTGGACATCGTTGGACACCGTGGGACACCGTGGGACAACGTGGGACAACGTGGGACAACGTGGGACAACGTGGGACAACGTGGGAAACCATGGAACAACGTGGGACAACGTGGGACACCGTTGGACATCGTTGGACAACGTGGGACAACGTGGGACAACGTGGGACAACGTGGGACAACGTGGGACAACGTGGGACAACGTGGGACAACGTGGGACAACGTGGGACAACGTGGGACACCGTTGGACATCGTTGGACAACATGGGACAACGTGGGACAACGTGGGACAACGTGGGACAACGTGGGACAACGTGGGACACCGTTGGACACCGTGGGACACCGTTGGACACCGTTGGACATCGTTGGACACCGTGGGACAACGTGGGACAACGTGGGACAACGTGGGACAACGTGGGACAACGTGGGACAACGTGGGACAACGTGGGACAACTTGGGACAACGTGGGACAACGTGGGACAACGTGGGACAACGTGGGACAACGTGGGACAACGTGGGACAACGTGGGACAACGTGGGACACCGTTGGACAACGTGGGACACCGTTGGACATCGTTGGACACCGTGGGACAACGCGGGACAACGTGGGACAACGTGGGACACCGTTGGACACCGTTGGACATCGTTGGACATCGTTGGACATCGTGGGACACCGTTGGACATCGTTGGACATCGTTGGACACCGTGGGACAACGTGGGACAACGTGGGACAACGTGGGACAACGTGGGACAACGTGGGACAACGTGGGACAACGTGGGACAACGTGGGACAACGTGGGACAACGTGGGACAACGTGGGACACCGTTGGACATCGTTGGACAACGTGGGACAACGTGGGACAACGTGGGACAACGTGGGACAACGTGGGACAACGTGGGACACCGTTGGACACCCTGGGACACCGTTGGACACCGTTGGACATCGTTGGACACCGTGGGACATCGTTGGACACCGTGGGACAACGTGGGACAACGTGGGACAACGTGGGACAACGTGGGACAACGTGGGACAACGTGGGACAACGTGGGACATCGTGGGACAACGTGGGACAACGTGGGACACCGTTGGACATCGTTGGACAACGTGGGACAACGTGGGACAACGTGGGACAACGTGGGACAACGTGGGACAACGTGGGACACCGTTGGACACCGTGGGACACCGTTGGACACCGTTGGACATCGTTGGACACCGTGGGACAACGTGGGACAACGTGGGACAACGTGGGACAACGTGGGACAACGTGGGACAACGTGGGACAACGTGGGACAACGTGGGACATCGTGGGACAACGTGGGACAACGTGGGACAACGTGGGACAACGTGGGACACCGTTGGACAACGTGGGACACCGTTGGACATCGTTGGACACCGTGGGACAACGTGGGACAACGTGGGACAACGTGGGACAACGTGGGACAACGTGGGACAACGTGGGACAACGTGGGACAACGTGGGACAACGTGGGACAACGTGGGACACCGTTGGACATCGTTGGACAACGTGGGACAACGTGGGACAACGTGGGACACCGTGGGACAACGTGGGACAACGTGGGACAACGTGGGACACCGTTGGACACCGTTGGACATCGTTGGACATCGTTGGACATCGTGGGACACCGTTGGACATCGCTGGACACCGTTGGACATCGTTGGACACCGTGGGCAACGTGGGACAACGTGGGACAACGTGGGACAACGTGGGACAACGTGGGACAACGTGGGACAACGTGGGACAACGTGGGGCAACGTGGGACAACGTGGGACATCGTGGGACAACGTGGGACAACGTGGGACAACGTGGGACAACGTGGGACAACGTGGGACAACGTGGGACATCGTGGGACAACGTGGGACAACGTGGGACAACGTGGGACAACGTGGGACAACGTGGGACACCGTTGGACATCGTTGGACACCGTGGGACAACGTGGGACAACGTGGGACAACGTGGGACACCGTTGGACACCGTTGGACACCGTTGGACACCGTTGGACATCGTTGAACACCGTGGGACAACGTGGGACAACGTGGGACAACGTGGGAAACCATGGAACAACGTGGGACAACGTGGGACACCGTTGGACATCGTTGGACAACGTGGGACAACGTGGGACAACGTGGGACAACGTGGGACAACGTGGGACAACGTGGGACAACGTGGGACACCGTTGGACATCGTTGGACACCGTGGGACAACGCGGGACAACGTGGGACAACGTGGGACACCGTTGGACACCGTTGGACACCGTGGGACAACGTGGGACAACGTGGGACAACGTGGGACAACGTGGGACAACGTGGGACAACGTGGGACAACGTGGGACATCGTGGGACAACGTGGGACAACGTGGGACACCGTTGGACATCGTTGGACAACGTGGGACAACGTGGGACAACGTGGGACAACGTGGGACAACGTGGGACAACGTGGGACACCGTTGGACACCGTGGGACACCGTTGGACACCGTTGGACATCGTTGGACACCGTGGGACAACGTGGGACAACGTGGGACAACGTGGGACAACGTGGGACAACGTGGGACAACGTGGGACAACGTGGGACAACGTGGGACATCGTGGGACAACGTGGGACAACGTGGGACAACGTGGGACAACGTGGGACACCGTTGGACAACGTGGGACACCGTTGGACATCGTTGGACACCGTGGGACAACGTGGGACAACGTGGGACAACGTGGGACAACGTGGGACAACGTGGGACAACGTGGGACAACGTGGGACAACGTGGGACAACGTGGGACAACGTGGGACACCGTTGGACATCGTTGGACAACGTGGGACAACGTGGGACAACGTGGGACACCGTGGGACAACGTGGGACAACGTGGGACAACGTGGGACACCGTTGGACACCGTTGGACATCGTTGGACATCGTTGGACATCGTGGGACACCGTTGGACATCGCTGGACACCGTTGGACATCGTTGGACACCGTGGGCAACGTGGGACAACGTGGGACAACGTGGGACAACGTGGGACAACGTGGGACAACGTGGGACAACGTGGGACAACGTGGGGCAACGTGGGACAACGTGGGACATCGTGGGACAACGTGGGACAACGTGGGACAACGTGGGACAACGTGGGACAACGTGGGACAACGTGGGACATCGTGGGACAACGTGGGACAACGTGGGACAACGTGGGACAACGTGGGACAACGTGGGACACCGTTGGACATCGTTGGACACCGTGGGACAACGTGGGACAACGTGGGACAACGTGGGACACCGTTGGACACCGTTGGACACCGTTGGACACCGTTGGACATCGTTGAACACCGTGGGACAACGTGGGACAACGTGGGACAACGTGGGAAACCATGGAACAACGTGGGACAACGTGGGACACCGTTGGACATCGTTGGACAACGTGGGACAACGTGGGACAACGTGGGACAACGTGGGACAACGTGGGACAACGTGGGACAACGTGGGACACCGTTGGACATCGTTGGACACCGTGGGACAACGCGGGACAACGTGGGACAACGTGGGACACCGTTGGACACCGTTGGACATCGTTGGACAACGTGGGACAACGTGGGAAACCATGGAACAACGTGGGACAACGTGGGACACCGTTGGACATCGTTGGACAACGTGGGACAACGTGGGACAACGTGGGACAACGTGGGACAACGTGGGACAACGTGGGACAACGTGGGACACCGTTGGACATCGTTGGACACCGTGGGACAACGCGGGACAACGTGGGACAACGTGGGACACCGTTGGACACCGCTGGACATCGTTGGACATCGTTGGACATCGTGGGACACCGTTGGACATCGTTGGACATCGTTGGACACCGTGGGACAACGTGGGACAACGTGGGACAACGTGGGACAACGTGGGACAACGTGGGACAACGTGGGACAACGTGGGACAACGTGGGACGACGTGGGACAACGTGGGACACCGTTGGACATCGTTGGACAACGTGGGACAACGTGGGACAACGTGGGACAACGTGGGACAACGTGGGACAACGTGGGACACCGTTGGACACCGTGGGACACCGTTGGACACCGTTGGACATCGTTGGACACCGTGGGACAACGTGGGACAACGTGGGACAACGTGGGACAACGTGGGACAACGTGGGACAACGTGGGACAACGTGGGACAACGTGGGACATCGTGGGACAACGTGGGACAACGTGGGACAACGTGGGACAACGTGGGACAACGTGGGACAACGTGGGACAACGTGGGACACCGTTGGACAACGTGGGACACCGTTGGACATCGTTGGACACCGTGGGACAACGTGGGACAACGTGGGACAACGTGGGACACCGTTGGACACCGTTGGACACCGTTGGACACCGTTGGACATCGTTGGACATCGTTGGACACCGTGGGACAACGTGGGACAACGTGGGACAACGTGGGACAACGTGGGACAACGTGGGACAACGTGGGACAACGTGGGACAACGTGGGACACCGTTGGACATCGTTGGACACCGTGGGACAACGTGGGACAACGTGGGACAACGTGGGACATCGTTGGACACCGTTGGACACCGTTGGACACCGTTGGACACCGTTGGACATCGGTGGACATCGTGGGACACCGTTGGACACCGTGGGACAACGTGGGACAACGTGGGACAACGTGGGACAACGTGGGACAACGTGCGACAACGTGGGACAACGTGGGACAACGTGGGACACCGTTAGACATCGTTGGACACCGTGGGACAACGTGGGACAACGTGGGACAACGTGGGACATCGTTGGACACCGTTGGACACCGTTGGACATCGTTGGACACCGTGGGACAACGTGGGACAACGTGGGACAACGTGGGACAACGTGGGACAACGTGGGACAACGTGGGACAACGTGGGACACCGTTGGACATCGTTGGACAACGTGGGACAACGTGGGACAACGTGGGACATCGTGGGACAACGTGGGACAACGTGGGACAACGTGGGACAACGTGGGACACCGTTGGACAACGTGGGACACCGTTGGACATCGTTGGACACCGTGGGACAACGCGGGACAACGTGGGACAACGTGGGACACCGTTGGACACCGTTGGACATCGTTGGACATCGTTGGACATCGTGGGACACCGTTGGACATCGTTGGACATCGTTGGACACCGTGGGACAACGTGGGACAACGTGGGACACCGTTGGACACCGTGGGACACCGTTGGACACCGTTGGACATCGTTGGACACCGTGGGACAACGTGGGACAACGTGGGACAACGTGGGACAACGTGGGACAACGTGGGACAACGTGGGACAACGTGGGACAACGTGGGACTTCGTGGGACAACGTGGGACAACGTGGGACAACGTGGGACAACGTGGGACAACGTGGGACACCGTTGGACAACGTGGGACACCGTTGGACATCGTTGGACACCGTGGGACAACGTGGGACAACGTGGGACAACGTGGGACACCGTTGGACACCGTTGGACATCGTTGGACATCGTTGGACATCGTGGGACACCGTTGGACATCGCTGGACACCGTTGGACATCGTTGGACACCGTGGGACAACGTGGGACAACGTGGGACACCGTTGGACACCGTGGGACAACGTGGGACAACGTGGGACAACGTGGGACAACGTGGGACAACGTGGGACACCGTTGGACACCGTTGGACATCGTTGGACATCGTTGGACATCGTGGGACACCGTTGGACAACGTGGGACAACGTGGGACAACGTGGGACACCGTGGGACACCGTTGGACACCGTTGGACATCGTTGGACACCGTGGGACAACGTGGGACAACGTGGGACACCGTTGGACACCGTGGGACAACGTGGGACAACGTGGGACAACGTGGGACAACGTGGGACAACGTGGGACAACGTGGGACAACGTCGGACAACGTGGGACAACGTGGGACAATGTGGGACAACGTGGGACAACGTGGGACAACGTGGGACAACGTGGGACAACGTGGGACAACGTGGGACACCGTTGGACATCGCTGGACACCGTTGGACATCGTTGGACACCGTGGGACAACGTGGGACAACGTGGGACAACGTGGGACAACGTGGGACAACGTGGGACAACGTGGGACAACGTGGGACAACGTGGGACAACGTGGGACATCGTGGGACAACGTGGGACAACGTGGGACAACGTGGGACAACGTGGGACATCGTTGGACACCGTTGGACACCGTGGGACAACGTGGGACAACGTGGGACAACGTGGGACAACGTGGGACAACGTGGGACAACGTGGGACAACGTGGGACAACGTGGGACAACGTGGGACAACGTGGGACAACGTGGGACAACGTGGGACATCGTGGGACAACGTGGGACAACGTGGGACAACGTGGGACAACGTGGGACACCGTTGGACAACGTGGGACACCGTTGGACATCGTTGGACACCGTGGGACAACGTGGGACAACGTGGGACCACGTGGGACAACGTGGGTCAACGTGGGACAACGTGGGACACCGTTGGACATCGTTGGACACCGTGGGACACCGTGGGACAACGTGGGACAACGTGGGACAACGTGGGACAACGTGGGACAACGTGGGAAACCGTGGAACAACGTGGGACAACGTGGGACACCGTTGGACATCGTTGGACAACGTGGGACAACGTGGGACAACGTGGGACAACGTGGGACAACGTGGGACAACGTGGGACAACGTGGGAAACCATGGAACAACGTGGGACAACGTGGGACACCGTTGGACATCGTTGGACAACGTGGGACAACGTGGGACAACGTGGGACAACGTGGGACAACGTGGGACAACGTGGGACACCGTTGGACACCGTGGGACACCGTTGGACACCGCTGGACATCGTTGGACACCGTGGGACAACGTGGGACAACGTGGGACAACGTGGGACAACGTGGGACAACGTGGGACAACGTGGGACAACGTGGGACAACGTGGGACAACGTGGGACAACGTGGGACACCGTTGGACAACGTGGGACACCGTTGGACATCGTTGGACACCGTGGGACAACGTGGGACACCGTTGGACATCGTTGGACACCGTGGGACAACGTGGGACAACGTGGGACAACTTGGGACACCGTTGGACACCGTTGGACACCGTTGGACACCGTTGGACAACGTGGGACAACGTGGGACACCGTTGGACACCGTTGGACACCGTTGGACACCGTTGGACATCGTTGGACACCGTGGGACAACGTGGGACAACGTGGGACAACGTGGGACAACGTGGGAAACCATGGAACAACGTGGGACAACGTGGGACACCGTTGGACATCGTTGGACAACGTGGGACAACGTGGGACAACGTGGGACAACGTGGGACAACGTGGGACAACGTGGGACACCGTTGGACATCGTTGGACAACGTGGGACAACGTGGGACAACGTGGGACAACGTGGGACAACGTGGGACAACGTGGGACAACGTGGGACACCGTTGGACACCGTGGGACACCGTTGGACACCGTTGGACACCGTTGGACATCGTTGGACACCGTGGGACAACGTGGGACAACGTGGGACAACGTGGGAAACCATGCAACAACGTGGGACAACGTGGGACACCGTTGGACATCGTTGGACAACGTGGGACAACGTGGGACAACGTGGGACAACGTGGGACAACGTGGGACAACGTGGGACAACGTGGGACAACGTGGGACAACGTGGGACACCGTTGGACACCGTGGGACACCGTTGGACACCGTTGGACATCGTTGGACACCGTGGGACAACGAGGGACAACGTGGGACAACGTGGGACAACGTGGGACAACGTGGGACAACGTGGGACAACGTGGGACAACGTGGGACAACGTGGGACAACGTGGGACAACGTGGGACATCGTGGGACAACGTGGGACAACGTGGGACAACGTGGGACAACGTGGGACACCGTTGGACAACGTGGGACACCGTTGGACATCGTTGGACACCGTGGGACAACGTGGGACAACGTGGGACCACGTGGGACAACGTGGGACAACGTGGGACAACGTGGGACAACGTGGGACATCGTGGGACAACGTGGGACAACGTGGGACAACGTGGGACAACGTGGGAAACCATGGAACAACGTGGGACAACGTGGGACACCGTTGGACATCGTTGGACATCGTTGGACACCGTGGGACAACGTGGGACAACGTGGGAAAACGTGGGACAACGTGGGACACCGTTGGACATCGCTGGACACCGTTGGACATCGTTGGACACCGTGGGACAACGTGGGACAACGTGGGACAACGTGGAACAACGTGGGACAACGTGGGACAACGTGGGACAACGTGGGACAACGTGGGACAACGTGGGACAACGTGGGACAACGTGGGACAACGTGGGACATCGTGGGACAACGTGGGACAACGTGGGACAACGTGGGACAACGTGGGACATCGTTGGACACCGTTGGACACCGTGGGACAACGTGGGACAACGTGGGACCACGTGGGACAACGTGGGACAACGTGGGACAACGTGGGACAACGTGGGACATCGTGGGACAACGTGGGACAACGTGGGACAACGTGGGACAACGTGGGACAACGTGGGACACCGTTGGACACCGTTGGACACCGTTGGACACCGTTGGACATCCTTGGACACCGTGGGACAACGTGGGACAACGTGGGACAACGTGGGAAACCATGGAACAACGTGGGACAACGTGGGACACCGTTGGACATCGTTGGACATCGTTGGACACCGTGGGACAACGTGGGACAACGTGGGAAAACGTGGGACAACGTGGGACACCGTTGGACAACGCTGGACACCGTTGGACATCGTTGGACACCGTGGGACAACGTGGGTCAACGTGGGACAACGTGGGACAACGTGGGACAACGTGGGACATCGTGGGACAACGTGGGACAACGTGGGAAAACGTGGGACAACGTGGGACACCGTTGGACATCGCTGGACACCGTTGGACATCGTTGGACACCGTGGGACAACGTGGGACAACGTGGGACAACGTGGGACAACGTGGGACAACGTGGGACAACGTGGGACAACGTGGGACAACGTGGGACAACGTGGGACAACGTGGGACAACGTGGGACAACGTGGGACAACGTGGGACAACGTGGGACAACGTGGGACACCGTTGGACACCGTTGGACACCGTTGGACACCGTTGGACATCGTTGGACACCGTGGGACAACGTGGGACAACGTGGGACAACGTGGGAAACCATGGAACAACGTGGGACAACGTGGGACATCGTGGGACAACGTGGGACAACGTGGGACAACGTGGGAAACCATGGAACAACGTGGGACAACGTGGGACACCGTTGGACATCGTTGGACATCGTTGGACACCGTGGGACAACGTGGGACAACGTGGGAAAACGTGGGACAACGTGGGACACCGTTGGACATCGTTGGACACCGTTGGACATCGCTGGACACCGTTGGACATCGTTGGACACCGTGGGACAACGTGGGACAACGTGGGACCACGTGGGACAACGTGGGACAACGTGGGACAACGTGGGACAACGTGGGACATCGTGGGACAACGTGGGACAACGTGGGACAACGTGGGACAACGTGGGACAACGTGGGAAACCATGGAACAACGTGGGACAACGTGGGACACCGTTGGACAACGTGGGACAACGTGGGACAACGTGGGACAACGTGGGACAACGTGGGACAACGTGGGACAACGTGGGACAACGTGGGACAACGTGGGACAACGTGGGACAACGTGGGACAACGTGGGACAACGTGGGACAACGTGGGACAACGTGGGACAACGTGGGACAACGTGGGACACCGTTGGACATCGTTGGACACCGTGGGACACCGTGGGACAACGTGGGACAACGTGGGACAACGTGGGACAACGTGGGACAACGTGGGACAACGTGGGACAACGTGGGACAACGTGGGACAACGTGGGACAACGTGGGACAACGTGGGACAACGTGGGACAACGTGGGACAACGTGGGACATCGTGGGACAACGTGGGACAACGTGGGACAACGTGGGACAACGTGGGACATCGTTGGACACCGTTGGACACCGTGGGACAACGTGGGACTACGTGGGACCACGTGGGACAACGTGGGACAACGTGGGACATCGTGGGACAACGTGGGACATCGTGGGACAACGTGGGACAACGTGGGACAACGTGGGACAACGTGGGACAACGTGGGACACCGTTGGACACCGTTGGACACCGTTGGACACCGTTGGACATCGTTGGACACCGTGGGACAACGTGGGACAACGTGGGACAACGTGGGAAACCATGGAACAACGTGGGACAACGTGGGACATCGTGGGACAACGTGGGACAACGTGGGACAACGTGGGACACCGTTGGACACCGTTGGACACCGTTGGACACCGTTGGACATCGTTGGACACCGTGGGACAACGTGGGACAACGTGGGACAACGTGGGACACCGTTGGACACCGTTGGACACCGTTGGACACCGTTGGACATCGTTGGACACCGTGGGACAACGTGGGACAATGTGGGACAACGTGGGAAACCATGGAACAACGTGGGACAACGTGGGACATCGTGGGACAACGTGGGACAACGTGGGACAACGTGGGACACCGTTGGACACCGTTGGACACCGTTGGACACCGTTGGACATCGTTGGACACCGTGGGACAACGTGGGACAACGTGGGACAACGTGGGAAACCATGGAACAACGTGGGACAACGTGGGACAACGTTGGACATCGTTGGACATCGTTGGACACAGTGGGACAACGTGGGACAACGTGGGACAACGTGGGACAACGTGGGAAACCATGGAACAACGTGGGACAACGTGGGACAACGTGGGACAACGTGGGACAACGTGGGACAACGTGGGACAACGTGGGACAACGTGGGACAACGTGGGACAACGTGGGACAACGTGGGACATCGTGGGACAACGTGGGACAACGTGGGACAACGTGGGACAACGTGGGACATCGTTGGACACCGTTGGACACCGTGGGACAACGTGGGACATCGTTGGACACCGTGGGACAACGTGGGACAACGTGGGACAACGTGGGAAACCATGGAACAACGTGGGACAACGTGGGACAACGTGGGACAACGTGGGACAACGTGGGACAACGTGGGACAACGTGGGACATCGTGGGACAACGTGGGACAACGTGGGACAACGTGGGACAACGTGGGACAACGTGGGACACCGTTGGACATCGTTGGACACCGTGGGACAACGTGGGACAACGTGGGACAACGTGGGACACCGTTGGACACCGTTGGACACCGTTGGACACCGTTGGACATCGTTGGACACCGTGGGACAACGTGGGACAACGTGGGACAACGTGGGAAACCATGGAACAACGTGGGACAACGTGGGACACCGTTGGACATCGTTGGACAACGTGGGACAACGTGGGACAACGTGGGACAACGTGGGACAACGTGGGACAACGTGGGACAACGTGGGACACCGTTGGACACCGTGGGACACCGTTGGACACCGTTGGACATCGTTGGACACCGTGGGACAACGTGGGACAACGTGGGACTACGTGGGACAACGTGGGACAACGTGGGACAACGTGGGACAACGTGGGACAACGTGGGACAACGTGGGACAACGTGGGACAACGTGGGACATCGTTTGACAACGTGGGACAACGTGGGACAACGTGGGACAACGTGGGACACCGTTGGACAACGTGGGACACCGTTGGACATCGTTGGACACCGTGGGACAACGTGGGACAACGTGGGAAAACGTGGGACAACGTGGGACAACGTGGGACAACGTGGGACAACGTGGGAAAACGTGGGACAACGTGGGACAACGTGGGACAACGTGGGACAACGTGGGACAACGTGGGACAACGTGGGACAACGTGGGACAACCTGGGACAACGTGGGACAACGTGGGACATCGTGGGACAACGTGGGACAACGTGGGACAACGTGGGACAACGTGGGACAACGTGGGACACCGTTGGACATCGTTGGACACCGTGGGACAACGTGGGACAACGTGGGACAACGTGGGACACCGTTGGACACCGTTGGACACTGTTGGACACCGTTGGACATCGTTGGACACCGTGGGACAACGTGGGACAACGTGGGACAACGTGGGAAACCATGGAACAACGTGGGACAACGTGGGACACCGTTGGACATCGTTGGACAACGTGGGACAACGTGGGACAACGTGGGACAACGTGGGACAACGTGGGACAACGTGGGACAACGTGGGACACCGTTGGACACCGTGGGACACCGTTGGACACCGTTGGACATCGTTGGACACCGTGGGACAACGTGGGACAACGTGAGACAACGTGGGACAACGTGGGACAACGTGGGACAACGTGGGACAACGTGGGACATCGTGGGACAACGTGGGACAACGTGGGACAACGTGGGACACCGTTGGACACCGTTGGACACCGTTGGACACCGTTGGACATCGTTGGACACCGTGGGACAACGTGGGACAACGTGGGACAACGTGGGAAACCATGGAACAACGTGGGACAACGTGGGACACCGTTGGACATCGTTGGACATCGTTGGACACCGTGGGACAACGTGGGACAACGTGGGAAAACGTGGGACAACGTGGGACATCGTTGGACACCGTTGGACACCGTGGGACAACGTGGGACAACGTGGGACAACGTGGGACAACGTGGGACAACGTGGGACAACGTGGGACAACGTGGGACAACGTGGGACAACGTGGGACAACGTGGGACAACGTGGGACAACGTGGGACAACGTGGGACAACGTGGGACATCGTGGGACAACGTGGGACAACGTGGGACAACGTGGGACAACGTGGGACAACGTGGGACACCGTTGGACATCGTTGGACACCGTGGGACAACGTGGGACAACGTGGGACAACGTGGGACACCGTTGGACACCGTTGGACACCGTTGGACACCGTTGGACATCGTTGGACACCGTGGGAAAACGTGGGACAACGTGGGACAACGTGGGAAACCATGGAACAACGTGGGACAACGTGGGACACCGTTGGACATCGTTGGACAACGTGGGACAACGTGGGACAACGTGGGACAACGTGGGACAACGTGGGACAACGTGGGACATCGTGGGACAACGTGGGACAACGTGGGACAACGTGGGACAACGTGGGACATCGTTGGACACCGTGGGACAACGTGGGACAACGTGGGACAACGTGGGACAACATGGGACAACGTGGGACATCGTGGGACAACGTGGGACAACGTGGGACAACGTGGGACAACGTGGGACAACGTGGGACAACGTGGGACAACGTGGGACAACGTGGGACATCGTGGGACAACGTGGGACAACGTGGGACACCGTTGGACATAGTTGGACACCGTGGGACACCGTGGGACAACGTGGGACAACGTGGGACAACGTGGGACAACGTGGGACAACGTGGGAAACCATGTAACAACGTGGGACAACGTGGGACACCGTTGGACATCGTTGGACAACGTGGGACAACGTGGGACAACGTGGGACACCGTTGGACACCGTTGGACATCGTTGGACACCGTGGGACAACGTGGGACAACGTGGGACAACGTGGGACAACGTGGGACAACGTGGGACAACGTGGGACAACGTGGGACAACGTGGGACAACGTGGGACAACGTGGGACACCGTTGGACAACGTGGGACACCGTTGGACATCGTTGGACACCGTGGGACAACGTGGGACACCGTTGGACATCGTTGGACACCGTGGGACAACGTGGGACAACGTGGGACAACTTGGGACACCGTTGGACACCGTTGGACACCGTTGGACACCGTTGGACATCGTTGGACACCGTGGGACAACGTGGGACAACGTGGGAAAACGTGGGACAACGTGGGACACCGTTGGACATCGCTGGACACCGTTGGACATCGTTGGACACCGTGGGACAACGTGGGACAACGTGGGACAACGTGGGACAACGTGGGACAACGAGGGACAACGTGGGACAACGTGGGACATCGTGGGACAACGTGGGACAACGTGGGACAACGTGGGACAACGTGGGATAACGTGGGACACCGTTGGACACCGTTGGACACCGTTGGACACCGTTGGACATCGTTGGACACCGTGGGACAACGTGGGACAACGTGGGACAACGTGGGAAACCATGGAACAACGTGGGACAACGTGGGACACCGTTGGACATCGTTGGACATCGTTGGACACCGTGGGACAACGTGGGACAACGTGGGAAAACGTGGGACAACGTGGGACACCGTTGGACATCGCTGGACACCGTTGGACATCGTTGGACACCGTGGGACAACGTGGGACAAC
Organism: Bombus terrestris; assembly: GCF_910591885.1. Classification (NCBI taxonomy): domain Eukaryota; kingdom Metazoa; phylum Arthropoda; class Insecta; order Hymenoptera; family Apidae; genus Bombus; species Bombus terrestris. The sequence continues at coordinate 150,821 of NW_025963588.1, forward strand.
GTGGGACAACGTGGGACAACGTGGGACAACGAGGGACAACGTGGGACAACGTGGGACAACGTGGGAAAACGTGGGACAACGTGGGACACCGTTGGACATCGCTGGACAACGTGGGACAACGTGGGACAACGTGGGACAACGTGGGACAACATGGGACAACGTGGGACAACGTGGGACAACGTGGGACAACGTGGGACAACGTGGGACAACGTGGGACAACGTGGGACATCGTGGGACAACGTGGGACAACGTGGGACAACGTGGGACAACGTGGGACACCGTTGGACACCGTTGGACACCGTTGGACATCGTTGGACACCGTGGGACAACGTGGGACAACGTGGGACAACGTGGGAAACCATGGAACAACGTGGGACAACGTGGGACACCGTTGGACATCGTTGGACAACGTGGGACAACGTGGGACAACGTGGGACAACGTGGGACAACGTGGGACAACGTGGGACATCGTGGGACAACGTGGGACAACGTGGGACAACGTGGGACAACGTGGGACATCGTTGGACACCGTGGGACAACGTGGGACAACGTGGGACAACGTGGGACAACATGGGACAACGTGGGACATCGTGGGACAACGTGGGACAACGTGGGACAACGTGGGACAACGTGGGACACCGTTGGACAACGTGGGACACCGTTGGACATCGTTGGACACCGTGGGACAACGTGGGACAACGTGGGACCACGTGGGACAACGTGGGACAACGTGGGACAACGTGGGACAACGTGGGACAACGTGGGACAACGTGGGACATCGTGGGACAACGTGGGACAACGTGGGACACCGTTGGACATAGTTGGACACCGTGGGACACCGTGGGACAACGTGGGACAACGTGGGACAACGTGGGACAACGTGGGACAACGTGGGAAACCATGGAACAACGTGGGACAACGTGGGACACCGTTGGACATCGTTGGACAACGTGGGACAACGTGGGACAACGTGGGACACCGTTGGACATAGTTGGACACCGTGGGACACCGTGGGACAACGTGGGACATCGTGGGACAACGTGGGACAACGTGGGACAACGTGGGACAACGTGGGGCATCGTGGGACAACGTGGGACAACGTGGGACACCGTTGGACATAGTTGGACACCGTGGGACACCGTGGGACAACGTGGGACAACGTGGGACAACGTGGGACAACGTGGGACAACGTGGGAAACCATGTAACAACGTGGGACAACGTGGGGCACCGTTGGACATCGTTGGACAACGTGGGACAACGTGGGACAACGTGGGACACCGTTGGACACCGTTGGACATCGTTGGACACCGTGGGACAACGTGGGACAACGTGGGACAACGTGGGACAACGTGGGACAACGTGGGACAACGTGGGACAACGTGGGACAACGTGGGACAACGTGGGACAACGTGGGACACCGTTGGACAACGTGGGACACCGTTGGACATCGTTGGACACCGTGGGACAACGTGGGACACCGTTGGACATCGTTGGACACCGTGGGACAACGTGGGACAACGTGGGACAACTTGGGACACCGTTGGACACCGTTGGACACCGTTGGACACCGTTGGACATCGTTGGACACCGTGGGACAACGTGGGACAACGTGGGACAACGTGGGAAACCATGGAACAACGTGGGACAACGTGGGACACCGTTGGACATCGTTGGACATCGTTGGACACCGTGGGACAACGTGGGACAACGTGGGAAAACGTGGGACAACGTGGGACACCGTTGGACATCGCTGGACACCGTTGGACATCGTTGGACACCGTGGGACAACGTGGGACAACGTGGGACAACGTGGGACAACGTGGGACAACGAGGGACAACGTGGGACAACGTGGGACAACGTGGGACATCGTGGGACAACGTGGGACAACGTGGGACAACGTGGGACAACGTGGGACAACGTGGGACACCGTTGGACACCGTTGGACACCGTTGGACACCGTTGGACATCGTTGGACACCGTGGGACAACGTGGGACAACGTGGGACAACGTGGGAAACCATGGAACAACGTGGGACAACGTGGGACACCGTTGGACATCGTTGGACATCGTTGGACACCGTGGGACAACGTGGGACAACGTGGGAAAACGTGGGACAACGTGGGACACCGTTGGACATCGCTGGACACCGTTGGACATCGTTGGACACCGTGGGACAACGTGGGACAACGTGGGACAACGTGGGACAACGTGGGACAACGAGGGACAACGTGGGACAACGTGGGACAACGTGGGAAAACGTGGGACAACGTGGGACACCGTTGGACATCGCTGGACACCGTTGGACATCGTTGGACACCGTGGGACAACGTGGGACAACGTGGGACAACGTGGGACAACGTGGGACAACGTGGGACAACGTGGGACAACGTGGGACAACGTGGGACAACGTGGGACAACGTGGGACAACGTGGGACAACGTGGGACAACGTGGGACAACGTGGGACATCGTGGGACAACGTGGGACAACGTGGGACAACGTGGGACAACGTGGGACACCGTTGGACAACGTGGGACACCGTTGGACATCGTTGGACACCGTGGGACAACGTGGGACAACGTGGGACCACGTGGGACAACGTGGGACAACGTGGGACAACGTGGGACAACGTGGGACAACGTGGGACAACGTGGGACATCGTGGGACAACGTGGGACAACGTGGGACACCGTTGGACATAGTTGGACACCGTGGGACACCGTGGGACAACGCGGGACAACGTGGGACAACGTGGGACAACGTGGGACAACGTGGGAAACCATGGAACAACGTGGGACAACGTGGGACACCGTTGGACATCGTTGGACAACGTGGGACAACGTGGGACAACGTGGGACAACGTGGGACAACGTGGGACAACGTGGGACAACGTGGGACAACGTGGGACAACGTGGGACACCGTTGGACACCGTGGGACACCGTTGGACACCGTTGGACATCGTTGGACACCGTGGGACAACGTGGGACAACGTGGGAAACCATGGAACAACGTGGGACAACGTGGGACAACGTGGGACACCGTTGGACATCGCTGGACACCGTTGGACATCGTTGGACACCGTGGGACAACGTGGGACAACGTGGGACAACGTGGGACAACGTGGGACAACGAGGGACAACGTGGGACAACGTGGGACAACGTGGGAAAACGTGGGGCAACGTGGGACACCGTTGGACATCGCTGGACACCGTTGGACATCGTTGGACACCGTGGGACAACGTGGGACAACGTGGGACAACGTGGGACAACGTGGGACAACGTGGGACAACGTGGGACAACGTGGGACAACGTGGGACAACGTGGGACATCGTGGGACAACGTGGGACAACGTGGGACACCGTTGGACACCGTTGGACACCGTTGGACATCGTTGGACACCGTGGGACAACGTTGGACACCGTTGGACACCGTTGGACATCGTTGGACACCGTGGGACAACGTGGGACAACGTGGGACAACGTGGGACAACGTGGGACAACGTGGGACATCGTGGGACAACGTGGGACAACGTGGGACAACGTGGGACACCGTTGGACATCGTTGGACACCGTGGGACAACGTGGGACAACGTGGGACAACGTGGGACAACGTGGGACACCGTTGGACACCGTTGGACACCGTTGGACATCGTTGGACACCGTGGGACAACGTGGGACAACGTGGGACAACGTGGGACAACGTGGGACAACGTGGGACAACGTGGGACAACGTGGGACAACGTGGGACATCGTGGGACAACGTGGGACAACGTGGGACAACGTGGGACAACGTGGGACAACGTGGGACACCGTTGGACACCGTTGGACACCGTTGGACACCGTTGGACATCGTTGGACACCGTGGGACAACGTGGGACAACGTGGGACAACGTGGGAAACCATGGAACAACGTGGGACAACGTGGGACACCGTTGGACATCGTTGGACATCGTTGGACACCGTGGGACAACGTGGGACAACGTGGGACACCGTGGGACAACGTGGGACAACGTGGGACAACGAGGGACAACGTGGGACAACGTGGGACAACGTGGGAAAACGTGGGACAACGTGGGACACCGTTGGACATCGCTGGACACCGTTGGACATCGTTGGACACCGTGGGACAACGTGGGACAACGTGGGACAACGTGGGACAACGTGGGACAACGTGGGACAACGTGGGACAACGTGGGACAACGTGGGACAACGTGGGACAACGTGGGACAACGTGGGACATCGTGGGACAACGTGGGACAACGTGGGACAACGTGGGACAACGTGGGACATCGTTGGACACCGTTGGACACCGTGGGACAACGTGGGACAACGTGGGACAACGTGGGACAACGTGGGACAACGTGGGACAACGTGGGACAACGTGGGACAACGTGGGACAACGTGGGACAACGTGGGACAACGTGGGACACCGTTGGACATCGTTGGACACCGTGGGACAACGTGGGACAACGTGGGACAACGTGGGAAACCATGGAACAACGTGGGACAACGTGGGACCACGTGGGACAACGTGGGACAACGTGGGACAACGTGGGACAACTTGGGGCAACGTGGGACAACGTGGGACAACGTGGGACAACGTGGGACATCGTGGGACAACGTGGGACAACGTGGGACAACGTGGGACAACGTGGGACACCGTTGGACAACGTGGGACACCGTTGGACATCGTTGGACACCGTGGGACAACGTGGGACAACGTGGGACCACGTGGGACAACGTGGGACAACGTGGGACAACGTGGGACAACGTGGGACAACGTGGGACAACGTGGGACATCGTGGGACAACGTGGGACAACGTGGGACACCGTTGGACATAGTGGGACACCGTGGGACACCGTGGGACAACGTGGGACAACGTGGGACAACGTGGGACAACGTGGGACAACGTGGGAAACCATGGAACAACGTGGGACAACGTGGGACACCGTTGGACATCGTTGGACAACGTGGGACAACGTGGGACAACGTGGGACAACGTGGGACAACGTGGGACAACGTGGGACAACGTGGGACACCGTTGGACACCGTGGGACACCGTTGGACACCGTTGGACATCGTTGGACACCGTGGGACAACGTGGGACAACGTGGGACAACGTGGGACAACGTGGGACAACGTGGGACAACGTGGGACAACGTGGGACAACGTGGGACAACGTGGGACACCGTTGGACAACGTGGGACACCGTTGGACATCGTTGGACACCGTGGGACAACGTGGGACACCGTTGGACATCGTTGGACACCGTGGGACAACGTGGGACAACGTGGGACAACTTGGGACACCGTTGGACACCGTTGGACACCGTTGGACACCGTTGGACATCGTTGGACACCGTGGGACAACGTGGGACAACGTGGGACAACGTGGGACAACGTGGGACAACGTGGGACATCGTGGGACAACGTGGGACAACGTGGGACAACGTGGGACACCGTTGGACATCGTTGGACACCGTGGGACAACGTGGGACAACGTGGGACAACGTGGGACAACGTGGGACACCGTCGGACACCGTTGGACACCGTTGGACATCGTTGGACACCGTGGGACAACGTGGGACAACGTGGGACAACGTGGGACAACGTGGGACAACGTGGGACAACGTGGGACAACGTGGGACAACGTGGGACATCGTGGGACAACGTGGGACAACGTGGGACAACGTGGGACAACGTGGGACAACGTGGGACACCGTTGGACACCGTTGGACACCGTTGGACACCGTTGGACATCGTTGGACACCGTGGGACAACGTGGGACAACGTGGGACAACGTGGGAAACCATGGAACAACGTGGGACAACGTGGGACACCGTTGGACATCGTTGGACATCGTTGGACACCGTGGGACAACGTGGGACAACGTGGGAAAACGTGGGACAACGTGGGACACCGTTGGACATCGCTGGACACCGTTGGACATCGTTGGACACCGTGGGACAACGTGGGACAACGTGGGACAACGTGGGACAACGTGGGACAACGAGGGACAACGTGGGACAACGTGGGACAACGTGGGAAAACGTGGGACAACGTGGGACACCGTTGGACATCGCTGGACACCGTTGGACATCGTTGGACACCGTGGGACAACGTGGGACAACGTGGGACAACGTGGGACAACGTGGGACAACGTGGGACAACGTGGGACAACGTGGGACAACGTGGGACAACGTGGGACAACGTGGGACAACGTGGGACATCGTGGGACAACGTGGGACAACGTGGGACAACGTGGGACAACGTGGGACATCGTTGGACACCGTTGGACACCGTGGGACAACGTGGGACAACGTGGGACAACGTGGGACAACGTGGGACAACGTGGGACAACGTGGGACAACGTGGGACAACGTGGGACAACGTGGGACAACGTGGGACAACGTGGGACAACGTGGGACACCGTTGGACATCGTTGGACACCGTGGGACAACGTGGGACAACGTGGGACAACGTGGGAAACCATGGAACAACGTGGGACAACGTGGGACCACGTGGGACAACGTGGGACAACGTGGGACAACGTGGGACAACTTGGGACAACGTGGGACAACGTGGGACAACGTGGGACACCGTTGGACATCGTTGGACACCGTGGGACAACGTGGGACAACGTGGGACAACGTGGGACATCGTGGGACAACGTGGGACAACGTGGGACACCGTTGGACATAGTTGGACACCGTGGGACACCGTGGGACAACGTGGGACAACGTGGGACAACGTGGGACAACGTGGGACAACGTGGGAAACCATGGAACAACGTGGGACAACGTGGGACACCGTTGGACATCGTTGGACAACGTGGGACAACGTGGGACAACGTGGGACAACGTGGGACAACGTGGGACAACGTGGGACAACGTGGGACACCGTTGGACACCGTGGGACACCGTTGGACACCGTTGGACATCGTTGGACACCGTGGGACAACGTGGGACAACGTGGGACAACGTGGGACAACGTGGGACAACGTGGGACAACGTGGGACAACGTGGGACAACGTGGGACAACGTGGGACAACGTGGGACACCGTTGGACAACGTGGGACACCGTTGGACATCGTTGGACACCGTGGGACAACGTGGGACACCGTTGGACATCGTTGGACACCGTGGGACAACGTGGGACAACGTGGGACAACTTGGGACACCGTTGGACACCGTTGGACACCGTTGGACACCGTTGGACATCGTTGGACACCGTGGGACAACGTGGGACAACGTGGGACAACGTGGGACAACGTGGGACAACGTGGGACATCGTGGGACAACGTGGGACAACGTGGGACAACGTGGGACACCGTTGGACATCGTTGGACACCGTGGGACAACGTGGGACAACGTGGGACAACGTGGGACAACGTGGGACACCGTCGGACACCGTTGGACACCGTTGGACATCGTTGGACACCGTGGGACAACGTGGGACAACGTGGGACAACGTGGGACAACGTGGGACAACGTGGGACAACGTGGGACAACGTGGGACAACGTGGGACATCGTGGGACAGCGTGGGACAACGTGGGACAACGTGGGACAACGTGGGACAACGTGGGACACCGTTGGACACCGTTGGACACCGTTGGACACCGTTGGACATCGTTGGACACCGTGGGACAACGTGGGACAACGTGGGACAACGTGGGAAACCATGGAACAACGTGGGACAACGTGGGACACCGTTGGACATCGTTGGACATCGTTGGACACCGTGGGACAACGTGGGACAACGTGGGAAAACGTGGGACAACGTGGGACACCGTTGGACATCGCTGGACACCGTTGGACATCGTTGGACACCGTGGGACAACGTGGGACAACGTGGGACAACGCGGGACAACGTGGGACAACGAGGGACAACGTGGGACAACGTGGGACAACGTGGGAAAACGTGGGACAACGTGGGACACCGTTGGACATCGCTGGACACCGTTGGACATCGTTGGACACCGTGGGACAACGTGGGACAACGTGGGACAACGTGGGACAACGTGGGACAACGTGGGACAACGTGGGACAACGTGGGACAACGTGGGACAACGTGGGACAACGTGGGACAACGTGGGACATCGTGGGACAACGTGGGACAACGTGGGACAACGTGGGACAACGTGGGACATCGTTGGACACCGTTGGACACCGTGGGACAACGTGGGACAACGTGGGACAACGTGGGACAACGTGGGACAACGTGGGACAACGTGGGACAACGTGGGACAACGTGGGACAACGTGGGACAACGTGGGACAACGTGGGACAACGTGGGACACCGTTGGACATCGTTGGACACCGTGGGACAACGTGGGACAACGTGGGACAACGTGGGAAACCATGGAACAACGTGGGACAACGTGGGACCACGTGGGACAACGTGGGACAACGTGGGACAACGTGGGACAACTTGGGACAACGTGGGACAACGTGGGACATCGTGGGACAACGTGGGACAACGTGGGACAACGTGGGACAACGTGGGACAACGTGGGACACCGTTGGACATCGTTGGACACCGTGGGACACCGTGGGACAACGTGGGACAACGTGGGACAACGTGGGACAACGTGGGAAACCATGGAACAACGTGGGACAACGTGGGACACCGTTGGACATCGTTGGACAACGTGGGACAACGTGGGACCACGTGGGACAACGTGGGACAACGTGGGACAACGTGGGACACCGTTGGACACCGTGGGACACCGTTGGACACCGTGGGTCAACGTGGGACAACGTGGGACAACGTGGGACAACGTGGGACAACGTGGGACAACGTGGGACACCGTTGGACAACGTGGGACACCGTTGGACATCGTTGGACACCGTGGGACAACGTGGGACAACGTGGGACAACGTGGGACACCGTTGGACATCGTTGGACATCGTTGGACATCGTGGGACACCGTTGGACATCGTTGGACATCGTTGGACACCGTTGGACACCGTTGGACAACGTGGGACATCGTTGGACAACGTGGGACAACGTGGGACAACGTGGGACAACGTGGGACACCGTTGGACACCGTGGGACACCGTTGGACATCGTTGGACATCGTTGGACATCGTGGGACACCGTTGGACATCGTTGGACATCGTTGGACACCGTTGGACATCGTTGGACATCGTTGGACATCGTTGGACACCGTTGGACACCGTTGGACACCGTTGGACATCGTTGGACACCGTGGGACAACGTGGGACAACGTGGGACAACGTGGGACAACGTGGGACAACGTGGGACAACGTGGGACATCGTGGGACAACGTGGGACAACGTGGGACAACGTGGGACAACGTGGGACAACGTGGGACAAAGTGGGACACCGTTGGACACCGTGGGACACCGTTGGACACCTTTGGACATCGTTGGACACCGTGGGACAACGTGGGACAACGTGGGACAACGTGGGACAACGTGGGACATCGTGGGACAACGTGGGACATCGTGGGACAACGTGGGACAACGTGGGACAACGTGGGACAACGTGGGACAACGTGGGACAACGTGGGACATCGTGGGACAACGTGGGACATCGTGGGACAACGTGGGACATCGTGGGACAACGTGGGACAACGTGGGACAACGTGGGACAAAGTGGGACAACGTGGGACACCGTTGGACACCGTTGGACACCGTTGGACACCGTTGGACATCGTTGGACACCGTGGGACAACGTGGGACAACGTGGGACAACGTGGGAAACCATGGAACAACGTGGGACAACGTGGGACACCGTTGGACATCGTTGGACATCGTTGGACACCGTGGGACAACGTGGGACAACGTGGGACAACGTGGGACAACGTCGGACAACGTGGGACAACGTGGGACATCGTGGGACAACGTGGGACAACGTGGGACATCGTGGGACAACGTGGGACAACGTGGGACAACGTGGGACATCGTGGGACAACGTGGGACATCGTGGGACAACGTGGGACAACGTGGGACAACGTGGGACAACGTGGGACAACGTGGGACAACGTGGGACATCGTGGGACAACGTGGGACAACGTGGGACAACGTGGGACAACGTGGGACAACGTGGGACATCGTGGGACAACGTGGGACAACGTGGGACATCGTGGGACAACGTGGGACAACGTGGGACAACGTGGGACAACGTGGGACATCGTGGGACAACGTGGGACAACGTGGGACAACGTGGGACACCGTTGGACACCGTTGGACACCGTTGGACACCGTTGGACATCGTTGGACACCGTGGGACAACGTGGGACAACGTGGGACAACGTGGGAAACCATGGAACAACGTGGGACAACGTGGGACACCGTTGGACATCGTTGGACATCGTTGGACATCGTTGGACACCGTGGGACAACGTAGGACAACGTGGGAAATCGTAGGACAACGTGGGACACCGTTGGACATCGCTGGACACCGTTGGACATCGTTGGACACCGTGGGACAACGTGGGACAACGTGGGACAACGTGGGACAACGTGGGACAACGTGGGACAACGTGGGACAACGTGGGACAACGTGGGACAACGTGGGACTACGTGGGACATCGTGGGACAACGTGGGACAACGTGGGACAACGTGGGACAACGTGGGACATCGTTGGACACCGTTGGACACCGTGGGACAACGTGGGACAACGTGGGACAACGTGGGACAACGTGGGACAACGTGGGACAACGTGGGACAACGTGGGACAACGTGGGACAACGTGGGACAACGTGGGACAACGTGGGACAACGTGGGACAACGTGGGACAACGTGGGACAACGTGGGACAACGTGGGACAACGTGGGACACCGTTGGACATCGTTGGACATCGTTGGACATCGTGGGACACCGTTGGACATCGTTGGACATCGTTGGACACCGTTGGACACCGTTGGACAACGTGGGACATCGTTGGACAACGTGGGACAACGTGGGACAACGTGGGACAACGTGGGACACCGTTGGACACCGTGGGACACCGTTGGACATCGTTGGACATCGTTGGACATCGTGGGACACCGTTGGACATCGTTGGACATCGTTGGACACCGTTGGACATCGTTGGACATCGTTGGACATCGTTGGACACCGTTGGACACCGTTGGACACCGTTGGACATCGTTGGACACCGTGGGACAACGTGGGACAACGTGGGACAACGTGGGACAACGTGGGACAACGTGGGACATCGTGGGACAACGTGGGACAACGTGGGACAACGTGGGACAACGTGGGACAACGTGGGACAAAGTGGGACACCGTTGGACACCGTGGGACACCGTTGGACACCTTTGGACATCGTTGGACACCGTGGGACAACGTGGGACAACGTGGGACAACGTGGGACAACGTGGGACATCGTGGGACAACGTGGGACAACGTGGGACAACGTGGGACAACGTGGGACAACGTGGGACAACGTGGGACATCGTGGGACAACGTGGGACATCGTGGGACAACGTGGGACATCGTGGGACAACGTGGGACAACGTGGGACAACGTGGGACAAAGTGGGACAACGTGGGACACCGTTGGACACCGTTGGACACCGTTGGACACCGTTGGACATCGTTGGACACCGTGGGACAACGTGGGACAACGTGGGACAACGTGGGAAACCATGGAACAACGTGGGACAACGTGGGACACCGTTGGACATCGTTGGACATCGTTGGACACCGTGGGACAACGTGGGACAACGTGGGACAACGTGGGACAACGTCGGACAACGTGGGACAACGTGGGACATCGTGGGACAACGTGGGACAACGTGGGACAACGTGGGACAACGTGGGACAACGTGGGACACCGTTGGACACCGTGGGACACCGTTGGACACCGTTGGACATCGTTGGACACCGTGGGACAACGTGGGACAACGTGGGACAACGTGGGACAACGTGGGACATCGTGGGACAACGTGGGACAACGTGGGACAACGTGGGACAACGTGGGACATCGTGGGACAACGTGGGACAACGTGGGACAACGTGGGACATCGTGGGACAACGTGGGACAACGTGGGACAACGTGGGACAACGTCGGACAACGTGGGACAACGTGGGACATCGTGGGACAACGTGGGACAACGTGGGACAACGTGGGACAACGTGGGACAACGTGGGACACCGTTGGACACCGTGGGACACCGTTGGACACCGTTGGACATCGTTGGACACCGTGGGACAACGTGGGACAACGTGGGACATCGTTGGACACCGTTGGACACCGTGGGACAACGTGGGACAACGTGGGACAACGTGGGACAACGTGGGACAACGTGGGACAACGTGGGACAACGTGGGACAACGTGGGACACCGTTGGACATCGTTGGACAACGTGGGACAACGTGGGACAACGTGGGACAACGTGGGACAACGTGGGACACCGTTGGACACCGTTGGACATCGTTGGACACCGTGGGACAACGTGGGACAACGTGGGACAACGTGGGACAACGTGGGACAACGTGGGACAACGTGGGACAACGTGGGACAACGTGGGACAACGTGGGACAACGTGGGACATCGTGGGACAACGTGGGACAACGTGGGACAACGTGGGACAACGTGGGACATCGTGGGACAACGTGGGACAACGTGGGACAACGTGGGACACCGTTGGACACCGTTGGACACCGTTGGACACCGTTGGACATCGTTGGACACCGTGGGACAACGTGGGACAACGTGGGACAACGTGGGAAACCATGGAACAACGTGGGACAACGTGGGACACCGTTGGACATCGTTGGACATCGTTGGACATCGTTGGACACCGTGGGACAACGTAGGACAACGTGGGAAATCGTAGGACAACGTGGGACACCGTTGGACATCGCTGGACACCGTTGGACATCGTTGGACACCGTGGGACAACGTGGGACAACGTGGGACAACGTGGGACAACGTGGGACAACGTGGGACAACGTGGGACAACGTGGGACAACGTGGGACAACGTGGGACTACGTGGGACATCGTGGGACAACGTGGGACAACGTGGGACAACGTGGGACAACGTGGGACATCGTTGGACACCGTTGGACACCGTGGGACAACGTGGGACAACGTGGGACAACGTGGGACAACGTGGGACAACGTGGGACAACGTGGGACAACGTGGGACAACGTGGGACAACGTGGGACAACGTGGGACAACGTGGGACAACGTGGGACAACGTGGGACAACGTGGGACAACGTGGGACAACGTGGGACAACGTGGGACAACGTGGGACATCGTGGGACAGCGTGGGACAACGTGGGACAACGTGGGACAACGTGGGACAACGTGGGACACCGTTGGACATCGTTGGACACCGTGGGACAACGTGGGACAACGTGGGACAACGTGGGACACCGTTGGACACCGTTGGACACCGTTGGACACCGTTGGACATCGTTGGACACCGTGGGACAACGTGGGACAACGTGGGACAACGTGGGAAACCATGGAACAACGTGGGACAACGTGGAACACCGTTGGACATCGTTGGACAACGTGGGACAACGTGGGACATCGTTGGACACCGTGGGACAACGTGGGACAACGTGGGACCACGTGGGACAACGTGGGACAACGTGGGACAACGTGGGACAACGTGGGACAACGTGGGACAACGTGGGACAACGTGGGACAACGTGGGACAACGTGGGACATCGTGGGACAACGTGGGACAACGTGGGACAACGTGGGACAACGTGGGACATCGTTGGACACCGTTGGACACCGTGGGACAACGTGGGACAACGTGGGACAACGTGGGACAACGTGGGACAACGTGGGACAACGTGGGACAACGTGGGACAACGTGGGACACCGTTGGACATCGTTGGACAACGTGGGACAACGTGGGACAACGTGGGACAACGTGGGACAACGTGGGACACCGTTGGACACCGTTGGACATCGTTGGACACCGTGGGACAACGTGGGACAACGTGGGACAACGTGGGACAACGTGGGACAACGTGGGACAACGTGGGACAACGTGGGACAACGTGGGACAACGTGGGACAACGTGGGACATCGTGGGACAACGTGGGACAACGTGGGACAACGTGGGACAACGTGGGACATCGTGGGACAACGTGGGACAACGTGGAACAACGTGGGACACCGTTGGACACCGTTGGACACCGTTGGACACCGTTGGACATCGTTGGACACCGTGGGACAACGTGGGACAACGTGGGACAACGTGGGAAACCATGGAACAACGTGGGACAACGTGGGACACCGTTGGACATCGTTGGACATCGTTGGACATCGTTGGACACCGTGGGACAACGTAGGACAACGTGGGAAATCGTAGGACAACGTGGGACACCGTTGGACATCGCTGGACACCGTTGGACATCGTTGGACACCGTGGGACAACGTGGGACAACGTGGGACAACGTGGGACAACGTGGGACAACGTGGGACAACGTGGGACAACGTGGGACAACGTGGGACAACGTGGGACTACGTGGGACATCGTGGGACAACGTGGGACAACGTGGGACTACGTGGGACAACGTGGGACATCGTTGGACACCGTTGGACACCGTGGGACAACGTGGGACAACGTGGGACAACGTGGGACAACGTGGGACAACGTGGGACAACGTGGGACAACGTGGGACAACGTGGGACAACGTGGGACAACGTGGGACAACGTGGGACAACGTGGGACAACGTGGGACAACGTGGGACAACGTGGGACAACGTGGGACAACGTGGGACAACGTGGGACATCGTGGGACAGCGTGGGACAACGTGGGACAACGTGGGACAACGTGGGACAACGTGGGACACCGTTGGACATCGTTGGACACCGTGGGACAACGTGGGACAACGTGGGACAACGTGGGACACCGTTGGACACCGTTGGACACCGTTGGACACCGTTGGACATCGTTGGACACCGTGGGACAACGTGGGACAACGTGGGACAACGTGGGAAACCATGGAACAACGTGGGACAACGTGGAACACCGTTGGACATCGTTGGACAACGTGGGACAACGTGGGACATCGTTGGACACCGTGGGACAACGTGGGACAACGTGGGACCACGTGGGACAACGTGGGACAACGTGGGACAACGTGGGACAACGTGGGACAACGTGGGACAACGTGGGACCACGTGGGACAACGTGGGACAACGTGGGACAACGTGGGACAACGTGGGACAACGTGGGACAACGTGGGACAACGTGGGACATCGTGGGACAACGTGGGACAACGTGGGACCACGTGGGACAACGTGGGACAACGTGGGACATCGTTGGACACCGTGGGACAACGTGGGACAACGTGGGACCACGTGGGACAACGTGGGACAACGTGGGACAACGTGGGACAACGTGGGACAACGTGGGACAACGTGGGACATCGTGGGACAACGTGGGACAACGTGGGACACCGTTGGACATCGTTGGACACCGTGGGACACCGTGGGACAACGTGGGACAACGTGGGTCAACGTGGGACAACGTGGGACAACGTGGGACAACGTGGGACAACGTGGGACAACGTGGGACAACGTGGGACAACGTGGGACACCGTTGGACAACGTGGGACACCGTTGGACATCGTTGGACACCGTGGGACAACGTGGGACAACGTGGGACCACGTGGGACAACGTGGGACAACGTGGGACAACGTGGGACAACGTGGGACATCGTGGGACAACGTGGGACAACGTGGGACAACGTGGGACAACGTGGGACAACGTGGGACAACGTGGGACACCGTTGGACACCGTTGGACACCGTTGGACACCGTTGGACATCGTTGGACACCGTGGGACAACGTGGGACAACGTGGGACAACGTGGGAAACCATGGAACAACGTGGGACAACGTGGGACACCGTTGGACATCGTTGGACAACGTGGGACAACGTGGGACATCGTTGGACACCGTGGGACAACGTGGGACAACGTGGGACCACGTGGGACAACGTGGGACAACGTGGGACAACGTGGGACAACGTGGGACAACGTGGGACAACGTGGGACATCGTGGGACAACGTGGGACAACGTGGGACACCGTTGGACATCGTGGGACACCGTGGGACACCGTGGGACAACGTGGGACAACGTGGGTCAACGTGGGACAACGTGGGACAACGTGGGACAACGTGGGACAACGTGGGACAACGTGGGACAACGTGGGACAACGTGGGACACCGTTGGACAACGTGGGACACCGTTGGACATCGTTGGACACCGTGGGACAACGTGGGACAACGTGGGACCACGTGGGACAACGTGGGACAACGTGGGACAACGTGGGACAACGTGGGACATCGTGGGACAACGTGGGACAACGTGGGACAACGTGGGACAACGTGGGACAACGTGGGACACCGTTGGACACCGTTGGACACCGTTGGACACCGTTGGACATCGTTGGACACCGTGGGACAACGTGGGACAACGTGGGACAACGTGGGAAACCATGGAACAACGTGGGACAACGTGGGACACCGTTGGACATCGTTGGACATCGTTGGACACCGTGGGACAACGTGGGACAACGTGGGAAAACGTGGGACAACGTGGGACACCGTTGGACATCGCTGGACACCGTTGGACATCGTTGGACACCGTGGGACAACGTGGGACAACGTGGGACAACGTGGGACAACGTGGGACAACGTGGGACAACGTGGGACAACGTGGGACAACGTGGGACAACGTGGGACAACGTGGGACAACGTGGGACAACGTGGGACAACGTGGGACATCGTGGGACAACGTGGGACAACGTGGGACAACGTGGGACAACGTGGGACAACGTGGGACACCGTTGGACATCGTTGGACACCGTGGGACAACGTGGGACAACGTGGGACAACGTGGGACACCGTTGGACACCGTTGGACACCGTTGGACACCGTTGGACATCGTTGGACACCTTGGGACAACGTGGGACAACGTGGGACAACGTGGGAAACCATGGAACAACGTGGGACAACGTGGGACACCGTTGGACATCGTTGGACAACGTGGGACAACGTGGGACAACGTGGGACAACGTGGGACAACGTGGGACAACGTGGGACAACGTGGGACACCGTTGGACACCGTGGGACACCGTTGGACACCGTTGGACATCGTTGGACACCGTGGGACAACGTGGGACAACGTGGGACAACGTGGGACAACGTGGGACAACGTGGGACAACGTGGGACACCGTTGGACATCGTTGGACATCGTTGGACATCGTTGGACATCGTGGGACACCGTTGGACATCGTTGGACATCGTTGGACACCGTTGGACACCGTTGGACAACGTGGGACATCGTGGGACAACGTGGGACAACGTGGGACAACGTGGGACAACGTGGGACACCGTTGGACACCGTGGGACACCGTTGGACACCGTTGGACACCGTTGGACATCGTTGGACATCGTTGGACACCGTGGGACACCGTTGGACACCGTTGGACACCGTTGGACATCGTTGGACAACGTGGGACAACGTGGGACAACGTGGGACAACGTGGGACAACGTGGGACAACGTGGGACAACGTGGGACACCGTTGGACAACGTGGGACACCGTTGGACATCGTTGGACACCGTGGGACAACGTGGGACAACGTGGGACCACGTGGGACAACGTGGGACAACGTGGGACAACGTGGGACAACTTGGGACAACGTGGGACAACGTGGGACAACGTGGGACATCGTGGGACAACGTGGGACAACGTGGGACAACGTGGGACAACGTGGGACAACGTGGGAGACCGTTGGACATCGTTGGACACCGTGGGACACCGTGGGACAACGTGGGACAACGTGGGACAACGTGGGACAACGTGGGAAACCATGGAACAACGTGGGACAACGTGGGACACCGTTGGACATCGTTGGACAACGTGGGACAACGTGGGACCACGTGGGACAACGTGGGACAACGTGGGACAACGTGGGACACCGTTGGACACCGTGGGACACCGTTGGACACCGTTGGACATCGTTGGACACCGTGGGACAACGTGGGACAACGTGGGACAACGTGGGACAACGTGGGACAACGTGGGACAACGTGGGACAACGTGGGACAACGTGGGACAACGTGGGACAACGTGGGACAACGTGGGACAACGTGGGACACCGTTGGACATCGTTGGACATCGTTGGACATCGTGGGACACCGTTGGACATCGTTGGACATCGTTGGACACCGCTGGACATCGTTGGACATCGTTGGACATCGTTGGACACCGTTGGACACCGTTGGACACCGTTGGACATCGTTGGACACCGTGGGACAACGTGGGACAACGTGGGACAACGTGGGACAACGTGGGACAACGTGGGACAACGTGGGACATCGTGGGACAACGTGGGACAACGTGGGACAACGTGGGACAACGTGGGACACCGTTGGACACCGTGGGACACCGTTGGACACCGTTGGACATCGTTGGACACCGTGGGACAACGTGGCACAACGTGGGACAACGTGGGACAACGTGGGACATCGTGGGACAACGTGGGACAACGTGGGACAACGTGGGACATCGTGGGACAACGTGGGACAACGTGGGACAACGTGGGACATCGTGGGACAACGTGGGACAACGTGGGACAACGTGGGACAAAGTGGGACAACGTGGGACACCGTGGGACATCGTGGGACAACGTGGGACAACGTGGGACAACGTGGGACAACGTGGGACATCGTGGGACAACGTGGGACAACGTGGGACAACGTGGGACATCGTGGGACAACGTGGGACAACGTGGGACAACGTGGGACAAAGTGGGACAACGTGGGACACCGTTGGACACCGTTGGACACCGTTGGACACCGTTGGACATCGTTGGACACCGTGGGACAACGTGGGACACCGTTGGACACCGTTGGACACCGTTGGACACCGTTGGACATCGTTGGACACCGTGGGACAACGTGGGACGACGTGGGACAACGTGGGAAACCATGGAACAACGTGGGACAACGTGGGACACCGTTGGACATCGTTGGACATCGTTGGACACCGTGGGACAACGTGGGACAACGTGGGACAACGTGGGACAACGTCGGACAACGTGGGACAACGTGGGACATCGTGGGACAACGTGGGAAAACGTGGGACAACGTGGGACACCGTTGGACATCGCTGGACACCGTTGGACATCGTTGGACATCGCTGGACACCGTTGGACATCGTTGGACACCGTGGGACAACGTGGGACAACGTGGGACAACGTGGGACAACGTGGGACAACGTGGGACAACGTGGGACAACGTGGGACATCGTGGGACAACGTGGGACAACGTGGGACAACGTGGGACAACGTGGGACATCGTTGGACACCGTTGGACACCGTGGGACAACGTGGGACAACGTGGGACAACGTGGGACAACGTGGGACAACGTGGGACAACGTGGGACAACGTGGGACAACGTGGGACAACGTGGGACAACGTGGGACATCGTGGGACAACGTGGGACAACGTGGGACAACGTGGGACAACGTGGGACAACGTGGGACACCGTTGGACATCGTTGGACACCGTGGGACATCGTTGGACACCGTGGGACAACGTGGGACAACGTGGGACAACGTGGGACAACGTGGGACAACGTGGGACAACGTGGGACAACGTGGGACAACGTGGGACAACGTGGGACAACGTGGGACAACGTGGGACATCGTGGGACAACGTGGGACAACGTGGGACAACGTGGGACAACGTGGGACACCGTTGGACAACGTGGGACACCGTTGGACATCGTTGGACACCGTGGGACAACGTGGGACAACGTGGGACCACGTGGGACAACGTGGGACAACGTGGGACAACGTGGGACAACGTGGGACAACGTGGGACAACGTGGGACAACGTGGGACAACGTGGGACAACGTGGGACACCGTTGGACATCGTTGGACACCGTGGGACACCGTGGGACAACGTGGGACAACGTGGGACAACGTGGGACAACGTGGGACAACGTGGGACAACGTGGGACAACGTGGGACAACGTGGGACAACGTGGGACAACGTGGGACAACGTGGGACAACGTGGGACAACGTGGGACATCGTGGGACAACGTGGGACAACGTGGGACAACGTGGGACAACGTGGGACACCGTTGGACAACGTGGGACACCGTTGGACATCGTTGGACACCGTGGGACAACGTGGGACAACGTGGGACCACGTGGGACAACGTGGGACAACGTGGGACAACGTGGGACAACGTGGGACATCGTGGGACAACGTGGGACAACGTGGGACAACGTGGGACAACGTGGGACAACGTGGGACACCGTTGGACACCGTTGGACACCGTTGGACACCGTTGGACATCGTTGGACACCGTGGGACAACGTGGGACAACGTGGGACAACGTGGGAAACCATGGAACAACGTGGGACAACGTGGGACACCGTTGGACATCGTTGGACATCGTTGGACACCGTGGGACAACGTGGGACAACGTGGGAAAACGTGGGACAACGTGGGACACCGTTGGACATCGCTGGACACCGTTGGACATCGTTGGACACCGTGGGACAACGTGGGACAACGTGGGACAACGTGGGACAACGTGGGACAACGTGGGACAACGTGGGACAACGTGGGACAACGTGGGACATCGTGGGACAACGTGGGACAACGTGGGACAACGTGGGACAACGTGGGACATCGTTGGACACCGTTGGACACCGTGGGACAACGTGGGACAACGTGGGACAAGGTGGGACAACGTGGGACAACGTGGGACAACGTGGGACAACGTGGGACAACGTGGGACAACGTGGGACAACGTGGGACAACGTGGGACAACGTGGGACAACGTGGGACAACGTGGGACACCGTTGGACACCGTGGGACACCGTTGGACACCGTTGGACATCGTTGGACACCGTGGGACAACGTGGGACAACGAGGGACAACGTGGGACAACGTGGGACAACGTGGGACAACGTGGGACAACGTGGGACAACGTGGGACAACGTGGGACAACGTGGGACATCGTGGGACAACGTGGGACAACGTGGGACAACGTGGGACAACGTGGGACACCGTTGGACAACGTGGGACACCGTTGGACATCGTTGGACACCGTGGGACAACGTGGGACAACGTGGGACCACGTGGGACAACGTGGGACAACGTGGGACAACGTGGGACAACGTGGGACAACGTGGGACAACGTGGGACAACGTGGGACATCGTGGGACAACGTGGGACAACGTGGGACAACGTGGGACAACGTGGGACAACGTGGGACACCGTTGGACATCGTTGGACACCGTGGGACAACGTGGGACAACGTGGGACAACGTGGGACAACGTGGGACAACGTGGGACAACGTGGGAAACCATGGAACAACGTGGGACAACGTGGGACACCGTTGGACATCGTTGGACAACGTGGGACAACGTGGGACAACGTGGGACAACGTGGGACAACGTGGGACAACGTGGGACACCGTTGGACACCGTGGGACACCGTTGGACACCGTTGGACATCGTTGGACACCGTGGGACAACGTGGGACACCGTTGGACACCGTTGGACACCGTTGGACACCGTTGGACATCGTTGGACACCGTGGGACAACGTGGGACGACGTGGGACAACGTGGGAAACCATGGAACAACGTGGGACAACGTGGGACACCGTTGGACATCGTTGGACATCGTTGGACACCGTGGGACAACGTGGGACAACGTGGGACAACGTGGGACAACGTCGGACAACGTGGGACAACGTGGGACATCGTGGGACAACGTGGGAAAACGTGGGACAACGTGGGACACCGTTGGACATCGCTGGACACCGTTGGACATCGTTGGACATCGCTGGACACCGTTGGACATCGTTGGACACCGTGGGACAACGTGGGACAACGTGGGACAACGTGGGACAACGTGGGACAACGTGGGACAACGTGGGACAACGTGGGACATCGTGGGACAACGTGGGACAACGTGGGACAACGTGGGACAACGTGGGACATCGTTGGACACCGTTGGACACCGTGGGACAACGTGGGACAACGTGGGACAACGTGGGACAACGTGGGACAACGTGGGACAACGTGGGACAACGTGGGACAACGTGGGACAACGTGGGACAACGTGGGACATCGTGGGACAACGTGGGACAACGTGGGACAACGTGGGACAACGTGGGACACCGTTGGACATCGTTGGACACCGTGGGACATCGTTGGACACCGTGGGACAACGTGGGACAACGTGGGACAACGTGGGACAACGTGGGACAACGTGGGACAACGTGGGACAACGTGGGACAACGTGGGACAACGTGGGACAACGTGGGACAACGTGGGACATCGTGGGACAACGTGGAACAACGTGGGACAACGTGGGACAACGTGGGACACCGTTGGACAACGTGGGACACCGTTGGACATCGTTGGACACCGTGGGACAACGTGGGACAACGTGGGACCACGTGGGACAACGTGGGACAACGTGGGACAACGTGGGACAACGTGGGACAACGTGGGACAACGTGGGACAACGTGGGACAACGTGGGACAACGTGGGACACCGTTGGACATCGTTGGACACCGTGGGACACCGTGGGACAACGTGGGACAACGTGGGACAACGTGGGACAACGTGGGACAACGTGGGACATCGTGGGACAACGTGGGACAACGTGGGACAACGTGGGACAACGTGGGACAACGTGGGACACCGTTGGACATCGTTGGACACCGTGGGACATCGTTGGACACCGTGGGACAACGTGGGACAACGTGGGAAAACGTGGGACAACGTGGGACACCGTTGGACATCGCTGGACACCGTTGGACATCGTTGGACACCGTGGGACATCGTTGGACACCGTGGGACAACGTGGGACAACGTGGGACAACGTGGGACAACGTGGGACAACGTGGGACAACGTGGGACATCGTGGGACATCGTGGGACACCGTTGGACACCGTTGGACATCGTTGGACACCGTGGGACAACGTGGGACAACGTGGGACAACGTGGGAAACCATGGAACAACGTGGGACAACGTGGGACACCGTTGGACATCGTTGGACATCGTTGGACACCGTGGGACAACGTGGGACAACGTGGGAAAACGTGGGACAACGTGGGACACCGTTGGACATCGCTGGACACCGTTGGACATCGTTGGACACCGTGGGACAACGTGGGACAACGTGGGACAACGTGGGACAACGTGGGACAACGTGGGACAACGTGGGACAACGTGGGACAACGTGGGACAACGTGGGACATCGTGGGACAACGTGGGACAACGTGGGACAACGTGGGACAACGTGGGACATCGTTGGACACCGTTGGACACCGTGGGACAACGTGGGACAACGTGGGACAAGGTGGGACAACGTGGGACAACGTGGGACAACGTGGGACAACGTGGGACAACGTGGGACAACGTGGGACAACGTGGGACAACGTGGGACAACGTGGGACAACGTGGGACATCGTGGGACAACGTGGGACAACGTGGGACAACGTGGGACAACGTGGGACACCGTTGGACAACGTGGGACACCGTTGGACATCGTTGGACACCGTGGGACAACGTGGGACAACGTGGGACCACGTGGGACAACGTGGGACAACGTGGGACAACGTGGGACAACGTGGGACAATGTGGGACAACGTGGGACAACGTGGGACATCGTGGGACAACGTGGGACAACGTGGGACAACGTGGGACAACGTGGGACAACGTGGGACACCGTTGGACATCGTTGGACACCGTGGGACAACGTGGGACAACGTGGGACAACGTGGGACAACGTGGGACAACGTGGGACAACGTGGGAAACCATGGAACAACGTGGGACAACGTGGGACACCGTTGGACATCGTTGGACAACGTGGGACAACGTGGGACAACGTGGGACAACGTGGGACAACGTGGGACAACGTGGGACACCGTTGGACACCGTGGGACACCGTTGGACACCGTTGGACATCGTTGGACACCGTGGGACAACGTGGGACAACGTGGGACAACGTGGGACAACGTGGGACAACGTGGGACAACGTGGGAAACCATGGAACAACGTGGGACAACGTGGGACACCGTTGGACATCGTTGGACAACGTGGGACAACGTGGGACAACGTGGGACAACGTGGGACAACGTGGGACAACGTGGGACACCGTTGGACACCGTGGGACACCGTTGGACACCGTTGGACACCGTTGGACATCGTTGGACACCGTGGGACAACGTGGGACAACGTGGGACAACGTGGGACAACGTGGGACAACGTGGGACAACGTGGGACAACGTGGGACAACGTGGGACAACGTGGGACAACGTGGGACAACGTGGGACATCGTGGGACAACGTGGGACAACGTGGGACAACGTGGGACAACGTGGGACACCGTTGGACAACGTGGGACACCGTTGGACATCGTTGGACACCGTGGGACAACGTGGGACAACGTGGGACCACGTGGGACAACGTGGGACAACGTGGGACAACGTGGGACAACGTGGGACAATGTGGGACAACGTGGGACAACGTGGGACATCGTGGGACAACGTGGGACAACGTGGGACAACGTGGGACAACGTGGGACAACGTGGGACACCGTTGGACATCGTTGGACACCGTGGGACAACGTGGGACAACGTGGGACAACGTGGGACAACGTGGGACAACGTGGGACAACGTGGGAAACCATGGAACAACGTGGGACAACGTGGGACACCGTTGGACATCGTTGGACAACGTGGGACAACGTGGGACAACGTGGGACAACGTGGGACAACGTGGGACAACGTGGGACACCGTTGGACACCGTGGGACACCGTTGGACACCGTTGGACATCGTTGGACACCGTGGGACAACGTGGGACAACGTGGGACAACGTGGGACAACGTGGGACAACGTGGGACAACGTGGGACAACGTGGGACAACGTGGGACAACGTGGGACAACGTGGGACAACGTGGGACAACGTGGGACACCGTTGGACAACGTGGGACACCGTTGGACATCGTTGGACACCGTGGGACAACGTGGGACAACGTGGGACAACGTGGGACAACGTGGGACAACGTGGGACACCGTTGGACACCGTGGGACACCGTTGGACACCGTTGGACACCGTTGGACATCGTTGGACATCGTTGGACATCGTGGGACACCGTTGGACATCGTTGGACATCGTTGGACACCGTTGGACATCGTTGGACACCGTTGGACATCGTTGGACATCGTTGGACATCGTGGGACACCGTTGGACACCGTTGGACATCGTTGGACATCGTTGGACACCGTGGGACAACGTGGGACAACGTGGGACAACGTGGGAAACCATGGAACAACGTGGGACAACGTGGGACACCGTTGGACATCGTTGGACAACGTGGGACAACGTGGGACAACGTGGGACAACGTGGGACAACGTGGGACAACGTGGGACAACGTGGGACACCGTTGGACACCGTGGGACACCGTTGGACACCGTTGGACATCGTTGGACACCGTGGGACAACGTGGGACAACGTGGGACAACGTGCGACAACGTGGGACAACGTGGGACAACGTGGGACAACGTGGGACAACGTGGGACAACGTGGGACAACGTGGGACAACGTGGGACATCGTGGGACAACGTGGGACAACGTGGGACAACGTGGGACAACGTGGGACACCGTTGGACAACGTGGGACACCGTTGGACATCGTTGGACACCGTGGGACAACGTGGGACAACGTGGGACAACGTGGGACATCGTGGGACAACGTGGGACAACGTGGGACAACGTGGGACAACGTGGGACACCGTTGGACAACGTGGGACACCGTTGGACATCGTTGGACACCGTGGGACAACGTGGGACAACGTGGGACCACGTGGGACAACGTGGGACAACGTGGGACAACGTGGGACAACGTGGGACAACGTGGGACATCGTGGGACAACGTGGGACAACGTGGGACACCGTTGGACATCGTTGGACACCGTGGGACACCGTGGGACAACGTGGGACAACGTGGGACAACTTGGGACACCGTTGGACACCGTTGGACACCGTTGGACACCGTTGGACATCGTTGGACACCGTGGGACAACGTGGGACAACGTGGGACAACGTGGGACAACGTGGGACAACGTGGGACATCGTGGGACAACGTGGGACAACGTGGGACAACGTGGGACAACGTGGGACAACGTGGGACAACGTGGGACAACGTGGGACAACGTGGGACAACGTGGGACATCGTGGGACAACGTGGGACAACGTGGGACACCGTTGGACATCGTTGGACACCGTTGGACATCGTTGGACATCGTTGGACATCGTGGGACACCGTTGGACACCGTTGGACATCGTTGGACATCGTTGGACACCGTGGGACAACGTGGGACAACGTGGGACAACGTGGGAAACCATGGAACAACGTGGGACAACGTGGGACACCGTTGGACATCGTTGGACAACGTGGGACAACGTGGGACAACGTGGGACAACGTGGGACAACGTGGGACAACGTGGGACAACGTGGGACACCGTTGGACACCGTGGGACACCGTTGGACACCGTTGGACACCGTTGGACATCGTTGGACACCGTGGGACAACGTGGGACAACGTGGGACAACGTGGGACAACGTGGGACAACGTGGGACATCGTGGGACAACGTGGGACAACGTGGGACAACGTGGGACAACGTGGGACAACGTGGGACAACGTGGGACAACGTGGGACAACGTGGGACAACGTGGGACATCGTGGGACAACGTGGGACAACGTGGGACACCGTTGGACATCGTTGGACACCGTGGGACACCGTGGGACAACGTGGGACAACGTGGGACAACTTGGGACACCGTTGGACACCGTTGGACACCGTTGGACACCGTTGGACATCGTTGGACACCGTGGGACAACGTGGGACAACGTGGGACAACGTGGGACAACGTGGGACAACGTGGGACATCGTGGGACAACGTGGGACAACGTGGGACAACGTGGGACAACGTGGGACAACGTGGGACAACGTGGGACAACGTGGGACAACGTGGGACAACGTGGGACAACGTGGGACAACGTGGGACAACGTGGGACACCGTTGGACACCGTGGGACACCGTTGGACACCGTTGGACATCGTTGGACACCGTGGGACAACGTGGGACAACGTGGGACAACGTGGGACAACGTGGGACAACGTGGGACAACGTGGGACAACGTGGGACAACGTGGGACAACGTGGGACAACGTGGGACATCGTTGGACACCGTGGGACAACGTGGGACAACGTGGGACAACGTGGGACAACGTGGGACAACGTGGGACAACGTGGGAAACCATGGAACAACGTGGGACAACGTGGGACACCGTTGGACATCGTTGGACAACGTGGGACAACGTGGGACAACGTGGGACAACGTGGGACAACGTGGGAAAACGTGGGACAACGTGGGAAACCGTTGGACATCGCTGGACACCGTTGGACATCGTTGGACACCGTTGGACACCGTTGGACAACGTGGGACATCGTGGGACAACGTGGGACAACGTGGGACAACGTGGGACAACGTGGGACACCGTTGGACACCGTGGGACACCGTTGGACACCGTTGGACACCGTTGGACATCGTTGGACATCGTTGGACACCGTGGGACACCGTTGGACACCGTTGGACACCGTTGGACATCGTTGGACACCGTTGGACACCGTTGGACATCGTTGGACACCGTGGGACAACGTGGGACAACGTGGGACAACGTGGGACAACGTGGGACAACGTGGGACATCGTGGGACAACGTGGGACAACGTGGGACAACGTGGGACAACGTGGGACCACGTGGGACAACGTGGGACAACGTGGGACAACGTGGGACAACTTGGGACAACGTGGGACAACGTGGGACAACGTGGGACATCGTGGGACAACGTGGGACAACGTGGGACAACGTGGGACAACGTGGGACACCGTTGGACAACGTGGGACAACGTGGGACAACGTGGGACAACGTGGGACAACGTGGGACAACGTGGGACAACGTGGGACAACGTGGGACAACGTTGGACATCGTTGGACATCGTGGGACACCGTTGGACATCGTTGGACATCGTTGGACACCGTTGGACACCGTTGGACAACGTGGGACATCGTTGGACAACGTGGGACAACGTGGGACAACGTGGGACAACGTGGGACACCGTTGGACACCGTGGGACACCGTTGGACACCGTTGGACACCGTTGGACATCGTTGGACATCGTTGGACATCGTGGGACACCGTTGGACATCGTTGGACATCGTTGGACACCGTTGGACATCGTTGGACACCGTGGGACAACGTGGGACAACGTGGGACAACGTGGGACAACGTGGGACAACGTGGGACAACGTGGGACAACGTGGGACAACGTGGGACAACGTGGGACATCGTGGGACAACGTGGGACAACGTGGGACAACGTGGGACATCGTGGGACAACGTGGGACAACGTGGGACAACGTGGGACAACGTGGGACATCGTTGGACAACGTGGGACAAAGTGGGACAACGTGGGACACCGTTGGACACCGTTGGACACCGTGGGACACCGTTGGACATCGTTGGACACCGTGGGACAACGTGGGACACCGTTGGACACCGTTGGACACCGTTGGACACCGTTGGACATCGTTGGACACCGTGGGACAACGTGGGACAACGTGGGACATCGTGGGACAACGTGGGACAACGTGGGACAACGTGGGACAACGTGGGACAACGTGGGACAACGTGGGACACCGTTGGACACCGTTGGACACCGTTGGACATCGTTGGACACCGTGGGACAACGTGGGACAACGTGGGACAACGTGGGAAACCATGGAACAACGTGGGACAACGTGGGACACCGTTGGACATCGTTGGACAACGTGGGACAACGTGGGACAACGTGGGACAACGTGGGACAACGTGGGACAACGTGGGACAACGTGGGACACCGTTGGACACCGTGGGACACCGTTGGACACCGTTGGACATCGTTGGACACCGTGGGACAACGTGGGACAACGTGGGACAACGTGGGACAACGTGGGACAACGTCGGACAACGTGGGACAACGTGGGACAACGTGGGACAACGTGGGACAACGTGGGACATCGTGGGACAACGTGGGACAACGTGGGACAACGTGGGACAACGTGGGACACCGTTGGACAACGTGGGACACCGTTGGACATCGTTGGACACCGTTGGACATCGTTGGACATCGTTGGACACCGTGGGACAACGTGGGACAACGTGGGACAACGTGGGAAACCATGGAACAACGTGGGACAACGTGGGACACCGTTGGACATCGTTGGACAACGTGGGACAACGTGGGACAACGTGGGACAACGTGGGACAACGTGGGACAACGTGGGACAACGTGGGACACCGTTGGACACCGTGGGACACCGTTGGACACCGTTGGACACCGTTGGACATCGTTGGACACCGTGGGACAACGTGGGACAACGTGGGACAACGTGGGACAACGTGGGACAACGTGGGACATCGTGGGACAACGTGGGACAACGTGGGACAACGTGGGACAACGTGGGACAACGTGGGACAACGTGGGACAACGTGGGACAACGTGGGACAACGTGGGACATCGTGGGACAACGTGGGACAACGTGGGACACCGTTGGACATCGTTGGACACCGTGGGACACCGTGGGACAACGTGGGACAACGTGGGACAACTTGGGACACCGTTGGACACCGTTGGACACCGTTGGACACCGTTGGACATCGTTGGACACCGTGGGACAACGTGGGACAACGTGGGACAACGTGGGACAACGTGGGACAACGTGGGACATCGTGGGACAACGTGGGACAACGTGGGACAACGTGGGACAACGTGGGACAACGTGGGACAACGTGGGACAACGTGGGACAACGTGGGACAACGTGGGACAACGTGGGACAACGTGGGACAACGTGGGACACCGTTGGACACCGTGGGACACCGTTGGACACCGTTGGACATCGTTGGACACCGTGGGACAACGTGGGACAACGTGGGACAACGTGGGACAACGTGGGACAACGTGGGACAACGTGGGACAACGTGGGACAACGTGGGACAACGTGGGACAACGTGGGACATCGTTGGACACCGTGGGACAACGTGGGACAACGTGGGACAACGTGGGACAACGTGGGACAACGTGGGACAACGTGGGAAACCATGGAACAACGTGGGACAACGTGGGACACCGTTGGACATCGTTGGACAACGTGGGACAACGTGGGACAACGTGGGACAACGTGGGACAACGTGGGAAAACGTGGGACAACGTGGGAAACCGTTGGACATCGCTGGACACAGTTGGACATCGTTGGACACCGTTGGACACCGTTGGACAACGTGGGACATCGTGGGACAACGTGGGACAACGTGGGACAACGTGGGACAACGTGGGACACCGTTGGACACCGTGGGACACCGTTGGACACCGTTGGACACCGTTGGACATCGTTGGACATCGTTGGACACCGTGGGACACCGTTGGACACCGTTGGACACCGTTGGACATCGTTGGACACCGTTGGACACCGTTGGACACCGTTGGACACCGTGGGACAACGTGGGACAACGTGGGACAACGTGGGACAACGTGGGACAACGTGGGACATCGTGGGACAACGTGGGACAACGTGGGACAACGTGGGACAACGTGGGACCACGTGGGACAACGTGGGACAACGTGGGACAACGTGGGACAACTTGGGACAACGTGGGACAACGTGGGACAACGTGGGACATCGTGGGACAACGTGGGACAACGTGGGACAACGTGGGACAACGTGGGACACCGTTGGACAACGTGGGACAACGTGGGACAACGTGGGACAACGTGGGACAACGTGGGACAACGTGGGACAACGTGGGACAACGTGGGACAACGTTGGACATCGTTGGACATCGTGGGACACCGTTGGACATCGTTGGACATCGTTGGACACCGTTGGACACCGTTGGACAACGTGGGACATCGTTGGACAACGTGGGACAACGTGGGACAACGTGGGACAACGTGGGACACCGTTGGACACCGTGGGACACCGTTGGACACCGTTGGACACCGTTGGACATCGTTGGACATCGTTGGACATCGTGGGACACCGTTGGACATCGTTGGACATCGTTGGACACCGTTGGACATCGTTGGACACCGTGGGACAACGTGGGACAACGTGGGACAACGTGGGACAACGTGGGACATCGTGGGACAACGTGGGACAACGTGGGACAACGTGGGACAACGTGGGACATCGTGGGACAACGTGGGACAACGTGGGACAACGTGGGACATCGTGGGACAACGTGGGACAACGTGGGACAACGTGGGACAACGTGGGACATCGTTGGACAACGTGGGACAAAGTGGGACAACGTGGGACACCGTTGGACACCGTTGGACACCGTTGGACACCGTTGGACATCGTTGGACACCGTGGGACAACGTGGGACACCGTTGGACACCGTTGGACACCGTTGGACACCGTTGGACATCGTTGGACACCGTGGGACAACGTGGGACAACGTGGGACATCGTGGGACAACGTGGGACAACGTGGGACAACGTGGGACAACGTGGGACAACGTGGGACAACGTGGGACACCGTTGGACACCGTTGGACACCGTTGGACATCGTTGGACACCGTGGGACAACGTGGGACAACGTGGGACAACGTGGGAAACCATGGAACAACGTGGGACAACGTGGGACACCGTTGGACATCGTTGGACAACGTGGGACAACGTGGGACAACGTGGGACAACGTGGGACAACGTGGGACAACGTGGGACAACGTGGGACACCGTTGGACACCGTGGGACACCGTTGGACACCGTTGGACATCGTTGGACACCGTGGGACAACGTGGGACAACGTGGGACAACGTGGGACAACGTGGGACAACGTCGGACAACGTGGGACAACGTGGGACAACGTGGGACAACGTGGGACAACGTGGGACATCGTGGGACAACGTGGGACAACGTGGGACAACGTGGGACAACGTGGGACACCGTTGGACAACGTGGGACACCGTTGGACATCGTTGGACACCGTGGGACAACGTGGGACAACGTGGGACCACGTGGGACAACGTGGGACAACGTGGGACAACGTGGGACAACGTGGGACAACGTGGGACAACGTGGGACATCGTGGGACAACGTGGGACAACGTGGGACACCGTTGGACATCGTTGGACACCGTGGGACACCGTGGGACAACGTGGGACAACGTGGGACAACGTGGGACAACGTGGGACAACGTGGGACAACGTGGGACAACGTGGGACAACGTGGGACAACGTGGGACAACGTGGGACAACGTGGGACAACGTGGGACATCGTGGGACAACGTGGGACAACGTGGGACAACGTGGGACAACGTGGGACACCGTTGGACAACGTGGGACACCGTTGGACATCGTTGGACACCGTGGGACAACGTGGGATAACGTGGGACAACGTGGGACAACGTGGGACAACGTGGGACAACGTGGGACAACGTGGGACATCGTGGGACAACGTGGGACAACGTGGGACAACGTGGGACAACGTGGGACAACGTGGGACACCGTTGGACACCGTTGGACACCGTTGGACACCGTTGGACATCGTTGGACACCGTGGGACAACGTGGGACAACGTGGGACAACGTGGGAAACCATAGAACAACGTGGGACAACGTGGGACACCGTTGGACATCGTTGGACATCGTTGGACACCGTGGGACAACGTGGGACAACGTGGGACAACGTGGGACAAGGTGGGACACCGTTGGACATCGCTGGACACCGTTGGACATCGTTGGACACCGTGGGACAACGTGGGACACCGTTGGACACCGTTGGACATCGTTGGACACCGTGGGACAACGTGGGACAACGTGGGACAACGTGGGACAACGTGGGACAACGTGGGACATCGTGGGACAACGTGGGACAACGTGGGACAACGTGGGACAACGTGGGACCACGTGGGACAACGTGGGACAACGTGGGACAACGTGGGACAACGTGGGACAACGTGGGACAACGTGGGACAACGTGGGACAACGTGGGACAACGTGGGACAACGTGGGACATCGTTGGACACCGTGGGACAACGTGGGACAACGTGGGACAACGTGGGACAACGTGGGACAACGTGGGACAACGTGGGAAACCATGGAACAACGTGGGACAACGTGGGACACCGTTGGACATCGTTGGACAACGTGGGACAACGTGGGACAACGTGGGACAACGTGGGACAACGTGGGAAAACGTGGGACAACGTGGGAAACCGTTGGACATCGCTGGACACCGTTGGACATCGTTGGACACCGTTGGACACCGTTGGACAACGTGGGACATCGTGGGACAACGTGGGACAACGTGGGACAACGTGGGACAACGTGGGACACCGTTGGACACCGTGGGACACCGTTGGACAACGTTGGACACCGTTGGACATCGTTGGACATCGTTGGACACCGTGGGACACCGTTGGACACCGTTGGACACCGTTGGACATCGTTGGACACCGTTGGACACCGTTGGACATCGTTGGACACCGTGGGACAACGTGGGACAACGTGGGACAACGTGGGACAACGTGGGACAACGTGGGACATCGTGGGACAACGTGGGACAACGTGGGACAACGTGGGACAACGTGGGACCACGTGGGACAACGTGGGACAACGTGGGACAACGTGGGACAACTTGGGACAACGTGGGACAACGTGGGACAACGTGGGACATCGTGGGACAACGTGGGACAACGTGGGACAACGTGGGACAACGTGGGACACCGTTGGACAACGTGGGACAACGTGGGACAACGTGGGACAACGTGGGACAACGTGGGACAACGTGGGACAACGTGGGACAACGTGGGACAACGTTGGACATCGTTGGACACCGTGGGACAACGTTGGACATCGTTGGACATCGTTGGACACCGTTGGACACCGTTGGACAACGTGGGACATCGTTGGACAACGTGGGACAACGTGGGACAACGTGGGACAACGTGGGACACCGTTGGACACCGTGGGACACCGTTGGACACCGTTGGACACCGTTGGACATCGTTGGACATCGTTGGACATCGTGGGACACCGTTGGACATCGTTGGACATCGTTGGACACCGTTGGACATCGTTGGACACCGTGGGACAACGTGGGACAACGTGGGACAACGTGGGACAACGTGGGACATCGTGGGACAACGTGGGACAACGTGGGACAACGTGGGACAACGTGGGACATCGTGGGACAACGTGGGACAACGTGGGACAACGTGGGACATCGTGGGACAACGTGGGACAACGTGGGACAACGTGGGACAACGTGGGACATCGTTGGACAACGTGGGACAAAGTGGGACAACGTGGGACAACGTGGGACAACGTGGGACAACGTGGGACAACGTGGGACAACGTGGGACAACGTGGGACACCGTTGGACACCGTTGGACACCGTTGGACATCGTTGGACACCGTGGGACAACGTGGGACAACGTGGGACAACGTGGGAAACCATGGAACAACGTGGGACAACGTGGGACACCGTTGGACATCGTTGGACAACGTGGGACAACGTGGGACAACGTGGGACAACGTGGGACAACGTGGGACAACGTGGGTCACCGTTGGACACCGTGGGACACCGTTGGACACCGTTGGACATCGTTGGACACCGTGGGACAACGTGGGACAACGTGGGACAACGTGGGACAACGTGGGACAACGTGGGACAACGTGGGACATCGTGGGACAACGTGGGACAACGTGGGACAACGTGGGACAACGTGGGACACCGTTGGACAACGTGGGACACCGTTGGACATCGTTGGACACCGTGGGACAACGTGGGATAACGTGGGACCACGTGGGACAACGTGGGACAACGTGGGACAACGTGGGACAACGTGGGACATCGTGGGACAACGTGGGACAACGTGGGACAACGTGGGACAACGTGGGACAACGTGGGACACCGTTGGACACCGTTGGACACCGTTGGACACCGTTGGACATCGTTGGACACCGTGGGACAACGTGGGACAACGTGGGACAACGTGGGAAACCATAGAACAACGTGGGACAACGTGGGACACCGTTGGACATCGTTGGACATCGTTGGACACCGTGGGACAACGTGGGACAACGTGGGACAACGTGGGACAAGGTGGGACACCGTTGGACATCGCTGGACACCGTTGGACATCGTTGGACACCGTGGGACAACGTGGGACAACGTGGGACAACGTGGGACAACGTGGGACAACGTGGGACAACGTGGGACAACGTGGGACAACGTGGGACAACGTGGGACAACGTGGGACAACGTGGGACAACGTGGGACATCGTGGGACAACGTGGGACAACGTGGGACAACGTGGGACAACGTGGGACAACGTGGGACACCGTTGGACATCGTTGGACACCGTGGGACAACGTGGGACAACGTGGGACAACGTGGGACAGCGTGGGACAACGTGGGACAACGTGGGAAACCATGGAACAACGTGGGACAACGTGGGACACCGTTGGACATCGTTGGACAACGTGGGACAACGTGGGACAACGTGGGACAACGTGGGACAACGTGGGACAACGTGGGACAACGTGGGACAACGTGGGACAACGTGGGACAACGTGGGACAACGTGGGACAACGTGGGACAACGTGGGACATCGTGGGACAACGTGGGACAACGTGGGACACCGTTGGACATCGTTGGACACCGTGGGACACCGTGGGACAACGTGGGACAAGGTGGGACAACGTGGGACAACGTGGGACAACGTGGGACAACGTGGGACAACGTGGGACAACGTGGGACAACGTGGGACAACGTGGGACAACGTGGGACAACGTGGGACAACGTGGGACACCGTTGGACACCGTGGGACACCGTTGGACACCGTTGGACATCGTTGGACACCGTGGGACAACGTGGGACAACGTAGGACAACGTGGGACAACGTGGGACAACGTGGGACAACGTGGGACAACGTGGGACAACGTGGGACAACGTGGGACAACGTGGGACAACGTGGGACATCGTGGGACAACGTGGGACAACGTGGGACAACGTGGGACAACGTGGGACACCGTTGGACAACGTGGGACACCGTTGGACATCGTTGGACACCGTGGGACAACGTGGGACAACGTGGGACAACGTGGGACAACGTGGGACAACGTGGGACAACGTGGGACAACGTGGGACATCGTGGGACAACGTGGGACAACGTGGGACAACGTGGGACAACGTGGGACAACGTGGGACACCGTTGGACATCGTGGGACACCGTGGGACAACGTGGGACAACGTGGGACAACGTGGGACAACGTGGGACAACGTGGGACAACGTGGGAAACCATGGAACAACGTGGGACAACGTGGGACACCGTTGGACATCGTTGGACAACGTGGGACAACGTGGGACAACGTGGGACAACGTGGGACAACGTGGGACAACGTGGGACACCGTTGGACACCGTGGGACACCGTTGGACACCGTTGGACATCGTTGGACACCGTGGGACAACGTGGGACAACGTGGGACAACGTGGGACAACGTGGGACAACGTGGGACAACGTGGGACAACGTGGGACAACGTGGGACAACGTGGGACAACGTGGGACACCGTTGGACAACGTGGGACACCGTTGGACATCGTTGGACACCGTGGGACAACGTGGGACAACGTGGGACAACGTGGGACAACGTGGGACAACATGGGACACCGTTGGACACCGTGGGACACCGTTGGACACCGTTGGACACCGTTGGACATCGTTGGACATCGTTGGACATCGTGGGACACCGTTGGACATCGTTGGACATCGTTGGACACCGTTGGACATCGTTGGACACCGTTGGACATCGTTGGACATCGTTGGACATCGTGGGACACCGTTGGACACCGTTGGACATCGTTGGACATCGTTGGACACCGTGGGACAACGTGGGACAACGTGGGACAACGTGGGAAACCATGGAACAACGTGGGACAACGTGGGACACCGTTGGACATCGTTGGACAACGTGGGACAACTTGGGACAACGTTGGACACCGTTGGACACCGTTGGACACCGTTGGACACCGTTGGACATCGTTGGACACCGTGGGACAACGTGGGACAACGTGGGACAACGTGGGACAACGTGGGACAACGTGGGACAACGTGGGACAACGTGGGACAACGTGGGACAACGTGGGACAACGTGGGACATCGTGGGACAACGTGGGACAACGTGGGACAACGTGGGACAACGTGGGACACCGTTGGACAACGTGGGACACCGTTGGACATCGTTGGACACCGTGGGACAACGTGGGACAACGTGGGACAACGTGGGACATCGTGGGACAACGTGGGACAACGTGGGACAACGTGGGACACCGTTGGACAACGTGGGACACCGTTGGACATCGTTGGACACCGTGGGACAACGTGGGACAACGTGGGACCACGTGGGACAACGTGGGACAACGTGGGACAACGTGGGACAACCTGGGACAACGTGGGACATCGTGGGACAACGTGGGACAACGTGGGACACCGTTGGACATCGTTGGATACCGTGGGACACCGTGGGACAACGTGGGACAACGTGGGACAACTTGGGACACCGTTGGACACCGTTGGACACCGTTGGACACCGTTGGACATCGTTGGACACCGTGGGACAACGTGGGACAACGTGGGACAACGTGGGACAACGTGGGACAACGTGGGACATCGTGGGACAACGTGGGACAACGTGGGACAACGTGGGACAACGTGGGACAACGTGGGACAACGTGGGACAACGTGGGACAACGTGGGACAACGTGGGACAACGTGGGACAACGTGGGACAACGTGGGACAACGTGGGACAACGTGGGACAACGTGGGACAACGTGGGACAACGTGGGACATCGTTGGACACCGTGGGACAACGTGGGACAACGTGGGACAACGTGGGACAACGTGGGACAACGTGGGACAACGTGGGACAACGTGGGACCACGTGGGACAACGTGGGACAACGTGGGACAACGTGGGACAACTTGGGACAACGTGGGACAACGTGGGACAACGTGGGACATCGTGGGACAACGTGGGACAACGTGGGACAACGTGGGACAACGTGGGACACCGTTGGACATCGTTGGACACCGTGGGACACCGTGGGACAACGTGGGACAACGTGGGACCACGTGGGACAACGTGGGACAACGTGGGACAACGTGGGACAACGTGGGACAACGTGGGACATCGTTGGACAACGTGGGACAACGTGGGACAACGTGGGACAACGTGGGACAACGTGGGACAACGTGGGACACCGTTGGACACCGTGGGACAACGTGGGACATCGTTGGACACCGTGGGACAACGTGGGACAACGTGGGACAACGTGGGACAACGTGGGACAACGTGGGACAACGTGGGAAACCATGGAACAACGTGGGACAACGTGGGACACCGTTGGACATCGTTGGACAACGTGGGACAACGTGGGACAACGTGGGACAACGAGGGACAACGTGGGACAACGTGGGACAACGTGGGACACCGTTGGACACCGTGGGACACCGTTGGACACCGTTGGACATCGTTGGACACCGTGGGACAACGTGGGACAACGTGGGACAACGTGGGACAACGTGGGACAACGTGGGACAACGTGGGACAACGTGGGACAACGTGGGACAACGTGGGACAACGTGGGACAACGTGGGACAACGTGGGACAACGTGGGACAACGTGGGACACCGTTGGACAACGTGGGACACCGTTGGACATCGTTGGACACCGTGGGACAACGTGGGACAACGTGGGACCACGTGGGACAACGTGGGACAACGTGGGACAACGTGGGACAACGTGGGACAACGTGGGACAACGTGGGACATCGTGGGACAACGTGGGACAACGTGGGACACCGTGGGACAACGTGGGACAACGTGGGACACCGTTGGACAACGTGGGACACCGTTGGACATCGTTGGACACCGTGGGACAACGTGGGACAACGTGGGACCACGTGGGACAACGTGGGACAACGTGGGACAACGTGGGACAACGTGGGACAACGTGGGAAACCATGGAACAACGTGGGACAACGTGGGACACCGTTGGACATCGTTGGACAACGTGGGACAACGTGGGACAACGTGGGACAACGTGGGACAACGTGGGACAACGTGGGACAACGTGGGACAACGTGGGACAACGTGGGACACCGTTGGACAACGTGGGACACCGTTGGACATCGTTGGACACCGTGGGACAACGTGGGACAACGTGGGACAACGTGGGACAACGTGGGACAACGTGGGACACCGTTGGACACCGTGGGACACCGTTGGACACCGTTGGACACCGTTGGACACCGTTGGACATCGTTGGACATCGTTGGACATCGTGGGACACCGTTGGACATCGTTGGACATCGTTGGACACCGTTGGACATCGTTGGACACCGTTGGACATCGTTGGACATCGTTGGACATCGTGGGACACCGTTGGACACCGTTGGACATCGTTGGACATCGTTGGACACCGTGGGACAACGTGGGACAACGTGGGACAACGTGGGAAACCATGGAACAACGTGGGACAACGTGGGACACCGTTGGACATCGTTGGACAACGTGGGACAACTTGGGACACCGTTGGACACCGTTGGACACCGTTGGACACCGTTGGACACCGTTGGACATCGTTGGACACCGTGGGACAACGTGGGACAACGTGGGACAACGTGGGACAACGTGGGACAACGTGGGACAACGTGGGACAACGTGGGACAACGTGGGACAACGTGGGACAACGTGGGACATCGTGGGACAACGTGGGACAACGTGGGACAACGTGGGACAACGTGGGACACCGTTGGACAACGTGGGACACCGTTGGACATCGTTGGACACCGTGGGACAACGTGGGACAACGTGGGACAACGTGGGACATCGTGGGACAACGTGGGACAACGTGGGACAACGTGGGACACCGTTGGACAACGTGGGACACCGTTGGACATCGTTGGACACCGTGGGACAACGTGGGACAACGTGGGACCACGTGGGACAACGTGGGACAACGTGGGACAACGTGGGACAACCTGGGACAACGTGGGACATCGTGGGACAACGTGGGACAACGTGGGACACCGTTGGACATCGTTGGATACCGTGGGACACCGTGGGACAACGTGGGACAACGTGGGACAACGTGGGACACCGTTGGACACCGTTGGACACCGTTGGACACCGTTGGACATCGTTGGACACCGTGGGACAACGTGGGACAACGTGGGACAACGTGGGACAACGTGGGACAACGTGGGACATCGTGGGACAACGTGGGACAACGTGGGACAACGTGGGACAACGTGGGACAACGTGGGACAACGTGGGACAACGTGGGACAACGTGGGACAACGTGGGACAACGTGGGACAACGTGGGACAACGTGGGACAACGTGGGACAACGTGGGACAACGTGGGACAACGTGGGACAACGTGGGACATCGTTGGACACCGTGGGACAACGTGGGACAACGTGGGACAACGTGGGACAACGTGGGACAACGTGGGACAACGTGGGAAACCATGGAACAACGTGGGACAACGTGGGACACCGTTGGACATCGTTGGACAACGTGGGACAACGTGGGACAACGTGGGACAACGTGGGACAACGTGGGAAAACGTGGGACAACGTGGGACACCGTTGGACATCGCTGGACACCGTTGGACATCGTTGGACACCGTTGGACACCGTTGGACAACGTGGGACACCGTGGGACAACGTGGGACAACGTGGGACAACGTGGGACAACGTGGGACACCGTTGGACACCGTGGGACACCGTTGGACACCGTTGGACACCGTTGGACATCGTTGGACATCGTTGGACACCGTGGGACACCGTTGGACACCGTTGGACACCGTTGGACACCGTTGGACACCGTTGGACACCGTTGGACATCGTTGGACACCGTGGGACAACGTGGGACAACGTGGGACAACGTGGGACAACGTGGGACAACGTGGGAAAACGTGGGACAACGTGGGACACCGTTGGACATCGCTGGACACCGTTGGACATCGTTGGACACCGTTGGACACCGTTGGACAACGTGGGACATCGTGGGACAACGTGGGACAACGTGGGACAACGTGGGACAACGTGGGACACCGTTGGACACCGTGGGACACCGTTGGACACCGTTGGACACCGTTGGACATCGTTGGACATCGTTGGACACCGTGGGACACCGTTGGACACCGTTGGACACCGTTGGACATCGTTGGACACCGTGGGACAACGTGGGACAACGTGGGACAACGTGGGACAACGTGGGACAACGTGGGACCACGTGGGACAACGTGGGACAACGTGGGACAACGTGGGACAACTTGGGACAACGTGGGACAACGTGGGACAACGTGGGACATCGTGGGACAACGTGGGACAACGTGGGACAACGTGGGACAACGTGGGACACCGTTGGACATCGTTGGACACCGTGGGACACCGTGGGACAACGTGGGACAACGTGGGACCACGTGGGACAACGTGGGACAACGTGGGACAACGTGGGACAACTTGGGACAACGTGGGACATCGTTGGACAACGTGGGACAACGTGGGACAACGTGGGACAACGTGGGACAACGTGGGACAACGTGGGACACCGTTGGACACCGTGGGACAACGTGGGACATCGTTGGACACCGTGGGACAACGTGGGACAACGTGGGACAACGTGGGACAACGTGGGACAACGTGGGACAACGTGGGAAACCATGGAACAACGTGGGACAACGTGGGACACCGTTGGACATCGTTGGACAACGTGGGACAACGTGGGACAACGTGGGACAACGTGGGACAACGTGGGACAACGTGGGACAACGTGGGACACCGTTGGACACCGTGGGACACCGTTGGACACCGTTGGACATCGTTGGACACCGTGGGACAACGTGGGACAACGTGGGACAACGTGGGACAACGTGGGACAACGTGGGACAACGTGGGACAACGTGGGACAACGTGGGACAACGTGGGACAACGTGGGACATCGTGGGACAACGTGGGACAACGTGGGACAACGTGGGACACCGTGGGACAACGTGGGACACCGTTGGACATCGTTGGACACCGTGGGACAACGTGGGACAACGTGGGACCACGTGGGACAACGTGGGACAACGTGGGACAACGTGGGACAACGTGGGACAACGTGGGACAACGTGGGACATCGTGGGACAACGTGGGACAACGTGGGACACCGTGGGACAACGTGGGACAACGTGGGACACCGTTGGACAACGTGGGACACCGTTGGACATCGTTGGACACCGTGGGACAACGTGGGACAACGTGGGACCACGTGGGACAACGTGGGACAACGTGGGACAACGTGGGACAACGTGGGACAACGTGGGAAACCATGGAACAACGTGGGACAACGTGGGACACCGTTGGACATCGTTGGACAACGTGGGACAACGTGGGACAACGTGGGACAACGTGGGACAACGTGGGACAACGTGGGACAACGTGGGACAACGTGGGACAACGTGGGACACCGTTGGACAACGTGGGACACCGTTGGACATCGTTGGACACCGTGGGACAACGTGGGACAACGTGGGACAACGTGGGACAACGTGGGACAACGTGGGACACCGTTGGACACCGTGGGACACCGTTGGACACCGTTGGACACCGTTGGACATCGTTGGACATCGTTGGACATCGTGGGACACCGTTGGACATCGTTGGACATCGTTGGACATCGTTGGACATCGTTGGACATCGTTGGACATCGTGGGACACCGTTGGACATCGTTGGACATCGTTGGACACCGTTGGACATCGTTGGACACCGTTGGACATCGTTGGACATCGTTGGACATCGTGGGACACCGTTGGACACCGTTGGACATCGTTGGACATCGTTGGACACCGTGGGACAACGTGGGACAACGTGGAACAACGTGGGAAACCATGGAACAACGTGGGACAACGTGGGACACCGTTGGACATCGTTGGACAACGTGGGACAACGTGGGACAACGTGGGACAACGTGGGACAACGTGGGACAACGTGGGACAACGTGGGACACCGTTGGACACCGTGGGACACCGTTGGACACCGTTGGACATCGTTGGACACCGTGGGACAACGTGGGACAACGTGGGACAACGTGGGACAACGTGGGACAACGTGGGACAACGTGGGACAACGTGGGACAACGTGGGACAACGTTGGACATCGTTGGACATCGTGGGACACCGTTGGACATCGTTGGACATCGTTGGACACCGTTGGACAACGTGGGACAACGTGGGACAACGTGGGACACCGTTGGACACCGTGGGACACCGTTGGACACCGTTGGACACCGTTGGACATCGTTGGACATCGTTGGACATCGTGGGACACCGTTGGACATCGTTGGACATCGTTGGACACCGTTGGACATCGTTGGACACCGTGGGACAACGTGGGACAACGTGGGACAACGTGGGACAACGTGGGACATCGTGGGACAACGTGGGACAACGTGGGACAACGTGGGACAACGTGGGACATCGTGGGACAACGTGGGACAACGTGGGACAACGTGGGACATCGTGGGACAACGTGGGACAACGTGGGACAACGTGGGACAACGTGGGACATCGTTGGACAACGTGGGACAAAGTGGGACAACGTGGGACAACGTGGGACAACGTGGGACAACGTGGGACAACGTGGGACAACGTGGGACAACGTGGGACACCGTTGGACACCGTTGGACACCGTTGGACATCGTTGGACACCGTGGGACAACGTGGGACAACGTGGGACAACGTGGGAAACCATGGAACAACGTGGGACAACGTGGGACACCGTTGGACATCGTTGGACAACGTGGGACAACGTGGGACAACGTGGGACAACGTGGGACAACGTGGGACAACGTGGGTCACCGTTGGACACCGTGGGACACCGTTGGACACCGTTGGACATCGTTGGACACCGTGGGACAACGTGGGACAACGTGGGACAACGTGGGACAACGTGGGACAACGTGGGACAACGTGGGACAACGTGGGACAACGTGGGACAACGTGGGACAACGTGGG
Organism: Bombus terrestris; assembly: GCF_910591885.1. NCBI lineage: Eukaryota > Metazoa > Arthropoda > Insecta > Hymenoptera > Apidae > Bombus > Bombus terrestris. The sequence goes on from NW_025963588.1 coordinate 195,006, forward strand.
ACATCGTGGGACAACGTGGGACAACGTGGGACAACGTGGGACAACGTGGGACACCGTTGGACAACGTGGGACACCGTTGGACATCGTTGGACACCGTGGGACAACGTGGGACAACGTGGGACCACGTGGGACAACGTGGGACAACGTGGGACAACGTGGGACAACGTGGGACATCGTGGGACAACGTGGGACAACGTGGGACACCGTTGGACATCGTTGGACACCGTGGGACACCGTGGGACAACGTGGGACAACGTGGGACAACGTGGGACAACGTGGGACAACGTGGGACAACGTGGGACAACGTGGGACAACGTGGGACAACGTGGGACAACGTGGGACAACGTGGGACAACGTGGGACAACGTGGGACATCGTGGGACAACGTGGGACAACGTGGGACAACGTGGGACAACGTGGGACACCGTTGGACAACGTGGGACACCGTTGGACATCGTTGGACACCGTGGGACAACGTGGGATAACGTGGGACCACGTGGGACAACGTGGGACAACGTGGGACAACGTGGGACAACGTGGGACATCGTGGGACAACGTGGGACAACGTGGGACAACGTGGGACAACGTGGGACAACGTGGGACACCGTTGGACACCGTTGGACACCGTTGGACACCGTTGGACATCGTTGGACACCGTGGGACAACGTGGGACAACGTGGGACAACGTGGGAAACCATAGAACAACGTGGGACAACGTGGGACACCGTTGGACATCGTTGGACATCGTTGGACACCGTGGGACAACGTGGGACAACGTGGGACAACGTGGGACAAGGTGGGACACCGTTGGACATCGCTGGACACCGTTGGACATCGTTGGACACCGTGGGACAACGTGGGACAACGTGGGACAACGTGGGACAACGTGGGACAACGTGGGACAACGTGGGACAACGTGGGACAACGTGGGACAACGTGGGACAACGTGGGACAACGTGGGACAACGTGGGACATCGTGGGACAACGTGGGACAACGTGGGACAACGTGGGACAACGTGGGACAACGTGGGACACCGTTGGACATCGTTGGACACCGTGGGACAACGTGGGACAACGTGGGACAACGTGGGACAACGTGGGACAACGTGGGACAACGTGGGAAACCATGGAACAACGTGGGACAACGTGGGACACCGTTGGACATCGTTGGACAACGTGGGACAACGTGGGACAACGTGGGACAACGTGGGACAACGTGGGACAACGTGGGACAACGTGGGACAACGTGGGACAACGTGGGACAACGTGGGACAACGTGGGACAACGTGGGACAACGTGGGACATCGTGGGACAACGTGGGACAACGTGGGACACCGTTGGACATCGTTGGACACCGTGGGACACCGTGGGACAACGTGGGACAAGGTGGGACAACGTGGGACAACGTGGGACAACGTGGGACAACGTGGGACAACGTGGGACAACGTGGGACAACGTGGGACAACGTGGGACAACGTGGGACAACGTGGGACAACGTGGGACACCGTTGGACACCGTGGGACACCGTTGGACACCGTTGGACATCGTTGGACACCGTGGGACAACGTGGGACAACGTAGGACAACGTGGGACAACGTGGGACAACGTGGGACAACGTGGGACAACGTGGGACAACGTGGGACAACGTGGGACAACGTGGGACAACGTGGGACATCGTGGGACAACGTGGGACAACGTGGGACAACGTGGGACAACGTGGGACACCGTTGGACAACGTGGGACACCGTTGGACATCGTTGGACACCGTGGGACAACGTGGGACAACGTGGGACAACGTGGGACAACGTGGGACAACGTGGGACAACGTGGGACAACGTGGGACATCGTGGGACAACGTGGGACAACGTGGGACAACGTGGGACAACGTGGGACAACGTGGGACACCGTTGGACATCGTTGGACACCGTGGGACAACGTGGGACAACGTGGGACAACGTGGGACAACGTGGGACAACGTGGGACAACGTGGGAAACCATGGAACAACGTGGGACAACGTGGGACACCGTTGGACATCGTTGGACAACGTGGGACAACGTGGGACAACGTGGGACAACGTGGGACAACGTGGGACAACGTGGGACACCGTTGGACACCGTGGGACACCGTTGGACACCGTTGGACATCGTTGGACACCGTGGGACAACGTGGGACAACGTGGGACAACGTGGGACAACGTGGGACAACGTGGGACAACGTGGGACAACGTGGGACAACGTGGGACAACGTGGGACACCGTTGGACAACGTGGGACACCGTTGGACATCGTTGGACACCGTGGGACAACGTGGGACAACGTGGGACAACGTGGGACAACGTGGGACAACATGGGACACCGTTGGACACCGTGGGACACCGTTGGACACCGTTGGACACCGTTGGACATCGTTGGACATCGTTGGACATCGTGGGACACCGTTGGACATCGTTGGACATCGTTGGACACCGTTGGACATCGTTGGACACCGTTGGACATCGTTGGACATCGTTGGACATCGTGGGACACCGTTGGACACCGTTGGACATCGTTGGACATCGTTGGACACCGTGGGACAACGTGGGACAACGTGGGACAACGTGGGAAACCATGGAACAACGTGGGACAACGTGGGACACCGTTGGACATCGTTGGACAACGTGGGACAACTTGGGACACCGTTGGACACCGTTGGACACCGTTGGACACCGTTGGACACCGTTGGACATCGTTGGACACCGTGGGACAACGTGGGACAACGTGGGACAACGTGGGACAACGTGGGACAACGTGGGACAACGTGGGACAACGTGGGACAACGTGGGACAACGTGGGACAACGTGGGACAACGTGGGACATCGTGGGACAACGTGGGACAACGTGGGACAACGTGGGACAACGTGGGACACCGTTGGACAACGTGGGACACCGTTGGACATCGTTGGACACCGTGGGACAACGTGGGACAACGTGGGACAACGTGGGACATCGTGGGACAACGTGGGACAACGTGGGACAACGTGGGACACCGTTGGACAACGTGGGACACCGTTGGACATCGTTGGACACCGTGGGACAACGTGGGACAACGTGGGACCACGTGGGACAACGTGGGACAACGTGGGACAACGTGGGACAACCTGGGACAACGTGGGACATCGTGGGACAACGTGGGACAACGTGGGACACCGTTGGACATCGTTGGATACCGTGGGACACCGTGGGACAACGTGGGACAACGTGGGACAACTTGGGACACCGTTGGACACCGTTGGACACCGTTGGACACCGTTGGACATCGTTGGACACCGTGGGACAACGTGGGACAACGTGGGACAACGTGGGACAACGTGGGACAACGTGGGACATCGTGGGACAACGTGGGACAACGTGGGACAACGTGGGACAACGTGGGACAACGTGGGACAACGTGGGACAACGTGGGACAACGTGGGACAACGTGGGACAACGTGGGACAACGTGGGACAACGTGGGACAACGTGGGACAACGTGGGACAACGTGGGACAACGTGGGACAACGTGGGACATCGTTGGACACCGTGGGACAACGTGGGACAACGTGGGACAACGTGGGACAACGTGGGACAACGTGGGACAACGTGGGAAACCATGGAACAACGTGGGACAACGTGGGACACCGTTGGACATCGTTGGACAACGTGGGACAACGTGGGACAACGTGGGACAACGTGGGACAACGTGGGAAAACGTGGGACAACGTGGGACACCGTTGGACATCGCTGGACACCGTTGGACATCGTTGGACACCGTTGGACACCGTTGGACAACGTGGGACATCGTGGGACAACGTGGGACAACGTGGGACAACGTGGGACAACGTGGGACACCGTTGGACACCGTGGGACACCGTTGGACACCGTTGGACACCGTTGGACATCGTTGGACATCGTTGGACACCGTGGGACACCGTTGGACACCGTTGGACACCGTTGGACATCGTTGGACACCGTTGGACACCGTTGGACATCGTTGGACACCGTGGGACAACGTGGGACAACGTGGGACAACGTGGGACAACGTGGGACAACGTGGGAAAACGTGGGACAACGTGGGACACCGTTGGACATCGCTGGACACCGTTGGACATCGTTGGACACCGTTGGACACCGTTGGACAACGTGGGACATCGTGGGACAACGTGGGACAACGTGGGACAACGTGGGACAACGTGGGACACCGTTGGACACCGTGGGACACCGTTGGACACCGTTGGACACCGTTGGACATCGTTGGACATCGTTGGACACCGTGGGACACCGTTGGACACCGTTGGACACCGTTGGACATCGTTGGACACCGTGGGACAACGTGGGACAACGTGGGACAACGTGGGACAACGTGGGACAACGTGGGACAACGTGGGACAACGTGGGACAACGTGGGACAACGTGGGACAACTTGGGACAACGTGGGACAACGTGGGACAACGTGGGACATCGTGGGACAACGTGGGACAACGTGGGACAACGTGGGACAACGTGGGACACCGTTGGACATCGTTGGACACCGTGGGACACCGTGGGACAACGTGGGACAACGTGGGACCACGTGGGACAACGTGGGACAACGTGGGACAACGTGGGACAACTTGGGACAACGTGGGACATCGTTGGACAACGTGGGACAACGTGGGACCACGTGGGACAACGTGGGACAACGTGGGACAACGTGGGACACCGTTGGACACCGTGGGACAACGTGGGACATCGTTGGACACCGTGGGACAACGTGGGACAACGTGGGACAACGTGGGACAACGTGGGACAACGTGGGACAACGTGGGAAACCATGGAACAACGTGGGACAACGTGGGACACCGTTGGACATCGTTGGACAACGTGGGACAACGTGGGACAACGTGGGACAACGTGGGACAACGTGGGACAACGTGGGACAACGTGGGACACCGTTGGACACCGTGGGACACCGTTGGACACCGTTGGACATCGTTGGACACCGTGGGACAACGTGGGACAACGTGGGACAACGTGGGACAACGTGGGACAACGTGGGACAACGTGGGACAACGTGGGACAACGTGGGACAACGTGGGACAACGTGGGACATCGTGGGACAACGTGGGACAACGTGGGACAACGTGGGACACCGTTGGACAACGTGGGACACCGTTGGACATCGTTGGACACCGTGGGACAACGTGGGACAACGTGGGACCACGTGGGACAACGTGGGACAACGTGGGACAACGTGGGACAACGTGGGACAACGTGGGACAACGTGGGACAACGTGGGACAACGTGGGACAACGTGGGACACCGTGGGACAACGTGGGACAACGTGGGACACCGTTGGACAACGTGGGACACCGTTGGACATCGTTGGACACCGTGGGACAACGTGGGACAACGTGGGACCACGTGGGACAACGTGGGACAACGTGGGACAACGTGGGACAACGTGGGACAACGTGGGAAACCATGGAACAACGTGGGACAACGTGGGACACCGTTGGACATCGTTGGACAACGTGGGACAACGTGGGACAACGTGGGACAACGTGGGACAACGTGGGACAACGTGGGACAACGTGGGACAACGTGGGACAACGTGGGACACCGTTGGACAACGTGGGACACCGTTGGACATCGTTGGACACCGTGGGACAACGTGGGACAACGTGGGACAACGTGGGACAACGTGGGACAACGTGGGACACCGTTGGACACCGTGGGACACCGTTGGACACCGTTGGACACCGTTGGACATCGTTGGACATCGTTGGACATCGTGGGACACCGTTGGACATCGTTGGACATCGTTGGACACCGTTGGACATCGTTGGACATCGTTGGACATCGTGGGACACCGTTGGACATCGTTGGACATCGTTGGACACCGTTGGACATCGTTGGACACCGTTGGACATCGTTGGACATCGTTGGACATCGTGGGACACCGTTGGACACCGTTGGACATCGTTGGACATCGTTGGACACCGTGGGACAACGTGGGACAACGTGGAACAACGTGGGAAACCATGGAACAACGTGGGACAACGTGGGACACCGTTGGACATCGTTGGACAACGTGGGACAACGTGGGACAACGTGGGACAACGTGGGACAACGTGGGACAACGTGGGACAACGTGGGACACCGTTGGACACCGTGGGACACCGTTGGACACCGTTGGACATCGTTGGACACCGTGGGACAACGTGGGACAACGTGGGACAACGTGGGACAACGTGGGACAACGTGGGACAACGTGGGACAACGTGGGACAACGTGGGACAACGTGGGACAACGTGGGACAACGTGGGACATCGTGGGACAACGTGGGACAACGTGGGACAACGTGGCACAACGTGGGACACCGTTGGACAACGTGGGACACCGTTGGACATCGTTGGACACCGTGGGACAACGTGGGACAACGTGGGACAACGTGGGACAACTTGGGACACCGTTGGACACCGTTGGACACCGTTGGACACCGTTGGACATCGTTGGACACCGTGGGACAACGTGGGACAACGTGGGACAACGTGGGACAACGTGGGACAACGTGGGACATCGTGGGACAACGTGGGACAACGTGGGACAACGTGGGACAACGTGGGACAACGTGGGACAACGTGGGACAACGTGGGACAACGTGGGACAACGTGGGACAACGTGGGACAACGTGGGACAACGTGGGACAACGTGGGACAACGTGGGACAACGTGGGACAACGTGGGACAACGTGGGACATCGTTGGACACCGTGGGACAACGTGGGACAACGTGGGACAACGTGGGACAACGTGGGACAACGTGGGACAACGTGGGAAACCATGGAACAACGTGGGACAACGTGGGACACCGTTGGACATCGTTGGACAACGTGGGACAACGTGGGACAACGTGGGACAACGTGGGACAACGTGGGAAAACGTGGGACAACGTGGGACACCGTTGGACATCGCTGGACACCGTTGGACATCGTTGGACACCGTTGGACACCGTTGGACAACGTGGGACATCGTGGGACAACGTGGGACAACGTGGGACAACGTGGGACAACGTGGGACACCGTTGGACACCGTGGGACACCGTTGGACACCGTTGGACACCGTTGGACATCGTTGGACAACGTTGGACACCGTGGGACACCGTTGGACACCGTTGGACACCGTTGGACACCGTTGGACACCGTTGGACACCGTTGGACATCGTTGGACACCGTGGGACAACGTGGGACAACGTGGGACAACGTGGGACAACGTGGGACAACGTGGGAAAACGTGGGACAACGTGGGACACCGTTGGACATCGCTGGACACCGTTGGACATCGTTGGACACCGTTGGACACCGTTGGACAACGTGGGACATCGTGGGACAACGTGGGACAACGTGGGACAACGTGGGACAACGTGGGACACCGTTGGACACCGTGGGACACCGTTGGACACCGTTGGACACCGTTGGACATCGTTGGACATCGTTGGACACCGTGGGACACCGTTGGACACCGTTGGACACCGTTGGACATCGTTGGACACCGTGGGACAACGTGGGACAACGTGGGACAACGTGGGACAACGTGGGACAACGTGGGACAACGTGGGACAACGTGGGACAACGTGGGACAACGTGGGAGAACTTGGGACAACGTGGGACAACGTGGGACAACGTGGGACATCGTGGGACAACGTGGGACAACGTGGGACAACGTGGGACAACGTGGGACACCGTTGGACATCGTTGGACACCGTGGGACACCGGGGGACAACGTGGGACAACGTGGGACCACGTGGGACAACGTGGGACAACGTGGGACAACGTGGGACAACTTGGGACAACGTGGGACATCGTTGGACAACGTGGGACAACGTGGGACAACGTGGGACAACGTGGGACAACGTGGGACAACGTGGGACACCGTGGGACACCGTGGGACAACGTGGGACATCGTTGGACACCGTGGGACAACGTGGGACAACGTGGGACAACGTGGGACAACGTGGGACAACGTGGGACAACGTGGGAAACCATGGAACAACGTGGGACAACGTGGGACACCGTTGGACATCGTTGGACAACGTGGGACAACGTGGGACAACGTGGGACAACGTGGGACAACGTGGGACAACGTGGGACAACGTGGGACACCGTTGGACACCGTGGGACACCGTTGGACACCGTTGGACATCGTTGGACACCGTGGGACAACGTGGGACAACGTGGGACAACGTGGGACAACGTGGGACAACGTGGGACAACGTGGGACAACGTGGGACAACGTGGGACAACGTGGGACAACGTGGGACATCGTGGGACAACGTGGGACAACGTGGGACAACGTGGGACACCGTTGGACAACGTGGGACACCGTTGGACATCGTTGGACACCGTGGGACAACGTGGGACAACGTGGGACCACGTGGGACAACGTGGGACAACGTGGGACAACGTGGGACAACGTGGGACAACGTGGGACAACGTGGGACATCGTGGGACAACGTGGGACAACGTGGGACACCGTGGGACAACGTGGGACAACGTGGGACACCGTTGGACAACGTGGGACACCGTTGGACATCGTTGGACACCGTGGGACAACGTGGGACAACGTGGGACCACGTGGGACAACGTGGGACAACGTGGGACGACGTGGGACAACGTGGGACAACGTGGGAAACCATGGAACAACGTGGGACAACGTGGGACACCGTTGGACATCGTTGGACAACGTGGGACAACGTGGGACAACGTGGGACAACGTGGGACAACGTGGGACAACGTGGGACAACGTGGGACAACGTGGGACAACGTGGGACACCGTTGGACAACGTGGGACACCGTTGGACATCGTTGGACACCGTGGGACAACGTGGGACAACGTGGGACAACGTGGGACAACGTGGGACAACGTGGGACACCGTTGGACACCGTGGGACACCGTTGGACACCGTTGGACACCGTTGGACATCGTTGGACATCGTTGGACATCGTGGGACACCGTTGGACATCGTTGGACATCGTTGGACACCGTTGGACATCGTTGGACATCGTTGGACATCGTGGGACACCGTTGGACATCGTTGGACATCGTTGGACACCGTTGGACATCGTTGGACACCGTTGGACATCGTTGGACATCGTTGGACATCGTGGGACACCGTTGGACACCGTTGGACATCGTTGGACATCGTTGGACACCGTGGGACAACGTGGGACAACGTGGAACAACGTGGGAAACCATGGAACAACGTGGGACAACGTGGGACACCGTTGGACATCGTTGGACAACGTGGGACAACGTGGGACAACGTGGGACAACGTGGGACAACGTGGGACAACGTGGGACAACGTGGGACACCGTTGGACACCGTGGGACACCGTTGGACACCGTTGGACATCGTTGGACACCGTGGGACATCGTGGGACAACGTGGGACAACGTGGGACAACGTGGGACAACGTGGGACAACGTGGGACAACGTGGGACAACGTGGGACAACGTGGGACAACGTGGGACAACGTGGGACATCGTGGGACAACGTGGGACAACGTGGGACAACGTGGCACAACGTGGGACACCGTTGGACAACGTGGGACACCGTTGGACATCGTTGGACACCGTGGGACAACGTGGGACAACGTGGGACAACGTGGGACATCGTGGGACAACGTGGGACAACGTGGGACAACGTGGGACAACGTGGGACACCGTTGGACAACGTGGGACACCGTTGGACATCGTTGGACACCGTGGGACAACGTGGGACAACGTGGGACCACGTGGGACAACGTGGGACAACGTGGGACAACGTGGGACAACGTGGGACAACGTGGGACATCGTGGGACAACGTGGGACAACGTGGGACACCGTTGGACATCGTTGGACACCGTGGGACACCGTGGGACAACGTGGGACAACGTGGGACAACTTGGGACACCGTTGGACACCGTTGGACACCGTTGGACACCGTTGGACATCGTTGGACACCGTGGGACAACGTGGGACAACGTGGGACAACGTGGGACAACGTGGGACAACGTGGGACATCGTGGGACAACGTGGGACAACGTGGGACAACGTGGGACAACGTGGGACAACGTGGGACAACGTGGGACAACGTGGGACAACGTGGGACAACGTGGGACAACGTGGGACAACGTGGGACAACGTGGGACAACGTGGGACAACGTGGGACACCGTTGGACACCGTGGGACACCGTTGGACACCGTTGGACATCGTTGGACACCGTGGGACAACGTGGGACAACGTGGGACAACGTGGGACAACGTGGGACAACGTGGGACAACGTGGGACAACGTGGGACAACGTGGGACAACGTGGGACAACGTGGGACATCGTTGGACACCGTGGGACAACGTGGGACAACGTGGGACAACGTGGGACAACGTGGGACAACGTGGGACAACGTGGGAAACCATGGAACAACGTGGGACAACGTGGGACACCGTTGGACATCGTTGGACAACGTGGGACAACGTGGGACAACGTGGGACAACGTGGGACAACGTGGGACAACGTGGGAAAACGTGGGACAACGTGGGACACCGTTGGACATCGCTGGACACCGTTGGACATCGTTGGACACCGTGGGACAACGTGGGACAACGTGGGACAACGTGGGACAACGTGGGACAACGTGGGACACCGTTGGACAACGTGGGACACCGTGGGACATCGTTGGACACCGTGGGACAACGTGGGACACCGTTGGACATCGTTGGACACCGTGGGACAACGTGGGACAACGTGGGACAACTTGGGACACCGTTGGACACCGTTGGACACCGTTGGACACCGTTGGACATCGTTGGACACCGTGGGACAACGTGGGACAACGTGGGACCACGTGGGACAACGTGGGACAACGTGGGACAACGTGGGACAACGTGGGACAACGTGGGACAACGTGGGACAACGTGGGACAACGTGGGACATCGTGGGACAACGTGGGACAACGTGGGACAACGTGGGACACCGTTGGACAACGTGGGACACCGTTGGACATCGTTGGACACCGTGGGACAACGTGGGACAACGTGGGACCACGTGGGACAACGTGGGACAACGTGGGACAACGTGGGACAACGTGGGACAACGTGGGACAACGTGGGACATCGTGGGACAACGTGGGACAACGTGGGACACCGTGGGACAACGTGGGACAACGTGGGACACCGTTGGACAACGTGGGACACCGTTGGACATCGTTGGACACCGTGGGACAACGTGGGACAACGTGGGACAACGTGGGACAACGTGGGACAACGTGGGACAACGTGGGACAACGTGGGACAACGTGGGACAACGTGGGACACCGTTGGACAACGTGGGACACCGTTGGACATCGTTGGACACCGTGGGACAACGTGGGACAACGTGGGACAACGTGGGACAACGTGGGACAACGTGGGACACCGTTGGACACCGTGGGACACCGTTGGACACCGTTGGACACCGTTGGACATCGTTGGACATCGTTGGACATCGTGGGACACCGTTGGACATCGTTGGACATCGTTGGACACCGTTGGACATCGTTGGACATCGTTGGACATCGTGGGACACCGTTGGACATCGTTGGACATCGTTGGACACCGTTGGACATCGTTGGACACCGTTGGACATCGTTGGACATCGTTGGACATCGTGGGACACCGTTGGACACCGTTGGACATCGTTGGACATCGTTGGACACCGTGGGACAACGTGGGACAACGTGGAACAACGTGGGAAACCATGGAACAACGTGGGACAACGTGGGACACCGTTGGACATCGTTGGACAACGTGGGACAACGTGGGACAACGTGGGACAACGTGGGACAACGTGGGACAACGTGGGACAACGTGGGACACCGTTGGACACCGTGGGACACCGTTGGACACCGTTGGACATCGTTGGACACCGTGGGACAACGTGGGACAACGTGGGACAACGTGGGACAACGTGGGACAACGTGGGACAACGTGGGACAACGTGGGACAACGTGGGACAACGTGGGACAACGTGGGACAACGTGGGACATCGTGGGACAACGTGGGACAACGTGGGACAACGTGGCACAACGTGGGACACCGTTGGACAACGTGGGACACCGTTGGACATCGTTGGACACGGTGGGACAACGTGGGACAACGTGGGACAACGTGGGACATCGTGGGACAACGTGGGACAACGTGGGACAACGTGGGACAACGTGGGACACCGTTGGACAACGTGGGACACCGTTGGACATCGTTGGACACCGTGGGACAACGTGGGACAACGTGGGACCACGTGGGACAACGTGGGACAACGTGGGACAACGTGGGACAACGTGGGACAACGTGGGACATCGTGGGACAACGTGGGACAACGTGGGACACCGTTGGACATCGTTGGACACCGTGGGACACCGTGGGACAACGTGGGACAACGTGGGACAACTTGGGACACCGTTGGACACCGTTGGACACCGTTGGACACCGTTGGACATCGTTGGACACCGTGGGACAACGTGGGACAACGTGGGACAACGTGGGACAACGTGGGACAACGTGGGACATCGTGGGACAACGTGGGACAACGTGGGACAACGTGGGACAACGTGGGACAACGTGGGACAACGTGGGACAACGTGGGACAACGTGGGACAACGTGGGACAACGTGGGACAACGTGGGACAACGTGGGACAACGTGGGACAACGTGGGACACCGTTGGACACCGTGGGACACCGTTGGACACCGTTGGACATCGTTGGACACCGTGGGACAACGTGGGACAACGTGGGACAACGTGGGACAACGTGGGACAACGTGGGACAACGTGGGACAACGTGGGACAACGTGGGACAACGTGGGACATCGTTGGACACCGTGGGACAACGTGGGACAACGTGGGACAACGTGGGACAACGTGGGACAACGTGGGACAACGTGGGAAACCATGGAACAACGTGGGACAACGTGGGACACCGTTGGACATCGTTGGACAACGTGGGACAACGTGGGACAACGTGGGACAACGTGGGACAACGTGGTACAACGTGGGAAAACGTGGGACAACGTGGGACACCGTTGGACATCGCTGGACACCGTTGGACATCGTTGGACACCGTGGGACAACGTGGGACAACGTGGGACAACGTGGGACAACGTGGGACAACGTGGGACACCGTTGGACAACGTGGGACACCGTTGGACATCGTTGGACACCGTGGGACAACGTGGGACACCGTTGGACATCGTTGGACACCGTGGGACAACGTGGGACAACGTGGGACAACGTGGGACAACTTGGGACACCGTTGGACACCGTTGGACACCGTTGGACACCGTTGGACATCGTTGGACACCGTGGGACAACGTGGGACAACGTGGGACAACGTGGGACAACGTGGGACAACGTGGGACATCGTGGGACAACGTGGGACAACGTGGGACAACGTGGGACAACGTGGGACAACGTGGGACAACGTGGGACAACATGGGACAACGTGGGACAACGTGGGACAACGTGGGACAACGTGGGACAACGTGGGACATCGTGGGACAACGTGGGACAACGTGGGACAACGTGGGACAACGTGGGACAACGTGGGACACCGTTGGACATCGTTGGACACCGTGGGACAACGTGGGACAACGTGGGACAACGTGGGACACCGTTGGACACCGTTGGACACCGTTGGACACCGTTGGACATCGTTGGACACCTTGGGACAACGTGGGACAACGTGGGACAACGTGGGAAACCATGGAACAACGTGGGACAACGTGGGACACCGTTGGACATCGTTGGACAACGTGGGACAACGTGGGACAACGTGGGACAACGTGGGACAACGTGGGACAACGTGGGACAACGTGGGACACCGTTGGACACCGTGGGACACCGTTGGACACCGTTGGACATCGTTGGACACCGTGGGACAACGTGGGACAACGTGGGACAACGTGGGACAACGTGGGACAACGTGGGACAACGTGGGACAACGTGGGACAACGTGGGACACCGTTGGACACCGTTGGACATCGTTGGACACCGTGGGACAACGTGGGACAACGTGGGACACCGTTGGACATCGTTGGACACCGTGGGACAACGTGGGACAACGTGGGACAACGTGGGACAACGTGGGACATCGTGGGACAACGTGGGACAACGTGGGACAACGTGGGACAACGTGGGACCACGTGGGACAACGTGGGACAACGTGGGACAACGTGGGACAACTTGGGACAACGTGGGACAACGTGGGACAACGTGGGACATCGTGGGACAACGTGGGACAACGTGGGACAACGTGGGACAACGTGGGACACCGTTGGACATCGTTGGACACCGTGGGACACCGTGGGACAACGTGGGACAACGTGGGACAACGTGGGACAACGTGGGAAACCATGGAACAACGTGGGACAACGTGGGACAACGTGGGACACCGTTGGACACCGTGGGACACCGTTGGACACCGTTGGACATCGTTGGACACCGTGGGACAACGTGGGACAACGTGGGACAACGTGGGACAACGTGGGACATCGTGGGACAACGTGGGACAACGAGGGACAACGTGGGACAACGTGGGACATCGTGGGACAACGTGGGACAACGTGGGACAACGTGGGACATCGTGGGACAACGTGGGACAACGTGGGACAACGTGGGACAACGTGGGACAACGTGGGACACCGTTGGACACCGTTGGACACCGTTGGACACCGTTGGACATCGTTGGACACCGTGGGACAACGTGGGACACCGTTGGACACCGTTGGACACCGTTGGACACCGTTGGACATCGTTGGACACCGTGGGACAACGTGGGACAACGTGGGACATCGTGGGACAACGTGGGACAACGTGGGACAACGTGGGACAACGTGGGACAACGTGGGACAACGTGGGACACCGTTGGACACCGTTGGACACCGTTGGACATCGTTGGACACCGTGGGACAACGTGGGACAACGTGGGACAACGTGGGAAACCATGGAACAACGTGGGACAACGTGGGACACCGTTGGACATCGTTGGACAACGTGGGACAACGTGGGACAACGTGGGACAACGTGGGACAACGTGGGACAACGTGGGACAACGTGGGACACCGTTGGACACCGTGGGACACCGTTGGACACCGTTGGACATCGTTGGACACCGTGGGACAACGTGGGACAACGTGGGACAACGTGGGACAACGTGGGACAACGTGGGACAACGTGGGACAACGTGGGACAACGTGGGACAACGTGGGACAACGTGGGACAACGTGGGACAACGTGGGACAACGTGGGACAACGTGGGACACCGTTGGACAACGTGGGACACCGTTGGACATCGTTGGACACCGTGGGACAACGTGGGACAACGTGGGACCACGTGGGACAACGTGGGACAACGTGGGACAACGTGGGACAACGTGGGACAACGTGGGAAACCATGGAACAACGTGGGACAACGTGGGACACCGTTGGACATCGTTGGACAACGTGGGACAACGTGGGACAACGTGGGACAACGTGGGACAACGTGGGACAACGTGGGACAACGTGGGACAACGTGGGACAACGTGGGACACCGTTGGACAACGTGGGACACCGTTGGACATCGTTGGACACCGTGGGACAACGTGGGACAACGTGGGACAACGTGGGACAACGTGGGACAACGTGGGACACCGTTGGACACCGTGGGACACCGTTGGACACCGTTGGACACCGTTGGACATCGTTGGACATCGTTGGACATCGTGGGACACCGTTGGACATCGTTGGACATCGTTGGACACCGTTGGACATCGTTGGACATCGTTGGACATCGTGGGACACCGTTGGACATCGTTGGACATCGTTGGACACCGTTGGACATCGTTGGACACCGTTGGACATCGTTGGACATCGTTGGACATCGTGGGACACCGTTGGACACCGTTGGACATCGTTGGACATCGTTGGACACCGTGGGACAACGTGGGACAACGTGGAACAACGTGGGAAACCATGGAACAACGTGGGACAACGTGGGACA
The DNA here is from genome assembly GCF_910591885.1 of Bombus terrestris. Taxonomy (NCBI): domain Eukaryota; kingdom Metazoa; phylum Arthropoda; class Insecta; order Hymenoptera; family Apidae; genus Bombus; species Bombus terrestris. The sequence goes on from NW_025963588.1 coordinate 211,049, forward strand.
CCGTTGGACATCGTTGGACAACGTGGGACAACGTGGGACAACGTGGGACAACGTGGGACAACGTGGGACAACGTGGGACAACGTGGGACACCGTTGGACACCGTGGGACACCGTTGGACACCGTTGGACATCGTTGGACACCGTGGGACAACGTGGGACAACGTGGGACAACGTGGGACAACGTGGGACAACGTGGGACAACGTGGGACAACGTGGGACAACGTGGGACAACGTGGGACAACGTGGGACAACGTGGGACATCGTGGGACAACGTGGGACAACGTGGGACAACGTGGCACAACGTGGGACACCGTTGGACAACGTGGGACACCGTTGGACACCGTTGGACACCGTGGGACAACGTGGGACAACGTGGGACAACGTGGGACATCGTGGGACAACGTGGGACAACGTGGGACAACGTGGGACAACGTGGGACACCGTTGGACAACGTGGGACACCGTTGGACATCGTTGGACACCGTGGGACAACGTGGGACAACGTGGGACCACGTGGGACAACGTGGGACAACGTGGGACAACGTGGGACAACGTGGGACAACGTGGGACATCGTGGGACAACGTGGGACAACGTGGGACACCGTTGGACATCGTTGGACACCGTGGGACACCGTGGGACAACGTGGGACAACGTGGGACAACTTGGGACACCGTTGGACACCGTTGGACACCGTTGGACACCGTTGGACATCGTTGGACACCGTGGGACAACGTGGGACAACGTGGGACAACGTGGGACAACGTGGGACAACGTGGGACATCGTGGGACAACGTGGGACAACGTGGGACAACGTGGGACAACGTGGGACAACGTGGGACAACGTGGGACAACGTGGGACAACGTGGGACAACGTGGGACAACGTGGGACAACGTGGGACAACGTGGGACACCGTTGGACACCGTGGGACACCGTTGGACACCGTTGGACATCGTTGGACACCGTGGGACAACGTGGGACAACGTGGGACAACGTGGGACAACGTGGGACAACGTGGGACAACGTGGGACAACGTGGGACAACGTGGGACAACGTGGGACAACGTGGGACATCGTTGGACACCGTGGGACAACGTGGGACAACGTGGGACAACGTGGGACAACGTGGGACAACGTGGGACAACGTGGGAAACCATGGAACAACGTGGGACAACGTGGGACACCGTTGGACATCGTTGGACAACGTGGGACAACGTGGGACAACGTGGGACAACGTGGGACAACGTGGGACAACGTGGGAAAACGTGGGACAACGTGGGACACCGTTGGACATCGCTGGACACCGTTGGACATCGTTGGACACCGTGGGACAACGTGGGACAACGTGGGACAACGTGGGACAACGTGGGACAACGTGGGACACCGTTGGACAACGTGGGACACCGTTGGACATCGTTGGACACCGTGGGACAACGTGGGACACCGTTGGACATCGTTGGACACCGTGGGACAACGTGGGACAACGTGGGACAACTTGGGACACCGTTGGACACCGTTGGACACCGTTGGACACCGTTGGACATCGTTGGACACCGTGGGACAACGTGGGACAACGTGGGACAACGTGGGACAACGTGGGACAACGTGGGACATCGTGGGACAACGTGGGACAACGTGGGACAACGTGGGACAACGTGGGACAACGTGGGACAACGTGGGACAACATGGGACAACGTGGGACAACGTGGGACAACGTGGGACAACGTGGGACAACGTGGGACATCGTGGGACAACGTGGGACAACGTGGGACAACGTGGGACAACGTGGGACAACGTGGGACACCGTTGGACATCGTTGGACACCGTGGGACAACGTGGGACAACGTGGGACAACGTGGGACACCGTTGGACACCGTTGGACACCGTTGGACACCGTTGGACATCGTTGGACACCGTGGGACAACGTGGGACAACGTGGGACAACGTGGGAAACCATGGAACAACGTGGGACAACGTGGGACACCGTTGGACACCGTTGGACAACGTGGGACAACGTGGGACAACGTGGGACAACGTGGGACAACGTGGGACAACGTGGGACAACGTGGGACACCGTTGGACACCGTGGGACACCGTTGGACACCGTTGGACATCGTTGGACACCGTGGGACAACGTGGGACAACGTGGGACAACGTGGGACAACGTGGGACACCGTTGGACACCGTGGGACACCGTTGGACACCGTTGGACACCGTTGGACATCGTTGGACATCGTTGGACACCGTGGGACACCGTTGGACACCGTTGGACACCGTTGGACATCGTTGGACAACGTGGGACAACGTGGGACAACGTGGGACAACGTGGGACAACGTGGGACAACGTGGGACAACGTGGGACACCGTTGGACAACGTGGGACACCGTTGGACAACGTGGGACACCGTTGGACATCGTTGGAAACCGTGGGACAACGTGGGACAACGTGGGACCACGTGGGACAACGTGGGACAACGTGGGACAACGTGGGAAAACGTGGGACAACGTGGGACAACGTGGGACAACGTGGGACAACGTGGGACAACGTGGGACAACGTGGGACAACGTGGGACAACGTGGGACACCGTTGGACATCGTTGGACACCGTGGGACACCGTGGGACAAAGTGGGACAACGTGGGACAACGTGGGACAACGTGGGACAACGTGGGAAACCATGGAACAACGTGGGACAACGTGGGACACCGTTGGACATCGTTGGACAACGTGGGACAACGTGGGACAACGTGGGACAACGTGGGACAACGTGGGACAACGTGGGACACCGTTGGACACCGTGGGACACCGTTGGACACCGTTGGACATCGTTGGACACCGTGGGACAACGTGGGACAACGTGGGACAACGTGGGACAACGTGGGACAACGTGGGACAACGTGGGACAACGTGGGACAACGTGGGACAACGTGGGACAACGTGGGACAACGTGGGACAACGTGGGACAACGTGGGACACCGTTGGACAACGTGGGACACCGTTGGACATCGTTGGACACCGTGGGACAACGTGGGACAACGTGGGACAACGTGGGACAACGTGGGACAACGTGGGACACCGTTGGACATCGTTGGACATCGTTGGACATCGTGGGACACCGTTGGACATCGTTGGACATCGTTGGACACCGTTGGACACCGTTGGATAACGTGGGACATCGTTGGACAACGTGGGACAACGTGGGACAACGTGGGACAACGTGGGACACCGTGGGACACCGTGGGACACCGTTGGACACCGTTGGACACCGTTGGACATCGTTGGACATCGTTGGACATCGTGGGACACCGTTGGACATCGTTGGACATCGTTGGACACCGTTGGACATCGTTGGACACCGTGGGACAACGTGGGACAACGTGGGACAACGTGGGACAACGTGGGACATCGTGGGACAACGTGGGACAACGTGGGACAACGTGGGACAACGTGGGACATCGTGGGACAACGTGGGACAACGTGGGACAACGTGGGACATCGTGGGACAACGTGGGACAACGTGGGACAACGTGGGACAACGTGGGACATCGTTGCACATCGTTGGACATCGTGGGACACCGTTGGACATCGTTGGACATCGTTGGACACCGTTGGACATCGTTGGACATCGTTGGACATCGTTGGACACCGTTGGACACCGTTGGACACCGTTGGACATCGTTGGACACCGTGGGACAACGTGGGACAACGTGGGACAACGTGGGACAACGTGGGACAACGTGGGACAACGTGGGACATCGTGGGACAACGTGGGACAACGTGGGACAACGTGGGACAACGTGGGACAACGTGGGACACCGTTGGACACCGTGGGACACCGTTGGACACCGTTGGACATCGTTGGACACCGTGGGACAACGTGGGACAACGTGGGACAACGTGGGACAACGTGGGACATCGTGGGACAACGTGGGACAACGTGGGACAACGTGGGACAACGTGGGACATCGTGGGACAACGTGGGACAACGTGGGACAACGTGGGACATCGTGGGACAACGTGGGACAACGTGGGACAACGTGGGACAAAGTGGGACAACGTGGGACACCGTTGGACACCGTTGGACACCGTTGGACACCGTTGGACATCGTTGGACACCGTGGGACAACGTGGGACACCGTTGGACACCGTTGGACACCGTTGGACACCGTTGGACATCGTTGGACACCGTGGGACAACGTGGGACAACGTGGGACAACGTGGGAAACCATGGAACAACGTGGGACAACGTGGGACACCGTTGGACACCGTGGGACACCGTTGGACACCGTTGGACATCGTTGGACACCGTGGGACAACGTGGGACAACGTGGGACAACGTGGGACAACGTGGGACATCGTGGGACAACGTGGGACAACGTGGGACAACGTGGGACAACGTGGGACATCGTGGGACAACGTGGGACAACGTGGGACAACGTGGGACATCGTGGGACAACGTGGGACAACGTGGGACAACGTGGGACAACGTGGGACATCGTGGGACAACGTGGGACAACGTGGGACAACGTGGGACAACGTGGGACAACGTGGGACATCGTGGGACAACGTGGGACAACGTGGGACAACGTGGGACAACGTGGGACAACGTGGGACACCGTTGGACACCGTTGGACACCGTTGGACACCGTTGGACATCGTTGGACACCGTGGGACAACGTGGGACAACGTGGGACAACGTGGGAAACCATGGAACAACGTGGGACAACGTGGGACACCGTTGGACATCGTTGGACACCGTGGGACAACGTGGGACAACGTGGGACAACGTGGGACAACGTGGGACAACGTGGGACAACGTGGGAAACCATGGAACAACGTGGGACAACGTGGGACACCGTTGGACATCGTTGGACAACGTGGGACAACGTGGGACAACGTGGGACAACGTGGGACAACGTGGGACAACGTGGGAAAACGTGGGACAACGTGGGACACCGTTGGACATCGCTGGACACCGTTGGACATCGTTGGACACCGTGGGACAACGTGGGACAACGTGGGACAACGTGGGACAACGTGGGACAACGTGGGACACCGTTGGACAACGTGGGACACCGTTGGACATCGTTGGACACCGTGGGACAACGTGGGACACCGTTGGACATCGTTGGACACCGTGGGACAACGTGGGACAACGTGGGACAACTTGGGACACCGTTGGACACCGTTGGACACCGTTGGACACCGTTGGACATCGTTGGACACCGTGGGACAACGTGGGACAACGTGGGACAACGTGGGACAACGTGGGACAACGTGGGACATCGTGGGACAACGTGGGACAACGTGGGACAACGTGGGACAACGTGGGACAACGTGGGACAACGTGGGACAACATGGGACAACGTGGGACAACGTGGGACAACGTGGGACAACGTGGGACAACGTGGGACATCGTGGGACAACGTGGGACAACGTGGGACAACGTGGGACAACGTGGGACAACGTGGGACACCGTTGGACATCGTTGGACACCGTGGGACAACGTGGGACAACGTGGGACAACGTGGGACACCGTTGGACACCGTTGGACACCGTTGGACACCGTTGGACATCGTTGGACACCTTGGGACAACGTGGGACAACGTGGGACAACGTGGGAAACCATGGAACAACGTGGGACAACGTGGGACACCGTTGGACATCGTTGGACAACGTGGGACAACGTGGGACAACGTGGGACAACGTGGGACAACGTGGGACAACGTGGGACAACGTGGGACACCGTTGGACACCGTGGGACACCGTTGGACACCGTTGGACATCGTTGGACACCGTGGGACAACGTGGGACAACGTGGGACAACGTGGGACAACGTGGGACACCGTTGGACACCGTGGGACACCGTTGGACACCGTTGGACACCGTTGGACATCGTTGGACATCGTTGGACACCGTGGGACACCGTTGGACACCGTTGGACACCGTTGGACATCGTTGGACAACGTGGGACAACGTGGGACAACGTGGGACAACGTGGGACAACGTGGGACAACGTGGGACAACGTGGGACACCGTTGGACAACGTGGGACACCGTTGGACAACGTGGGACACCGTTGGACATCGTTGGAAACCGTGGGACAACGTGGGACAACGTGGGACCACGTGGGACAACGTGGGACAACGTGGGACAACGTGGGACAACTTGGGACAACGTGGGACAACGTGGGACAACGTGGGACATCGTGGGACAACGTGGGACAACGTGGGACAACGTGGGACAACGTGGGACACCGTTGGACATCGTTGGACACCGTGGGACACCGTGGGACAAAGTGGGACAACGTGGGACAACGTGGGACAACGTGGGACAACGTGGGAAACCATGGAACAACGTGGGACAACGTGGGACACCGTTGGACATCGTTGGACAACGTGGGACAACGTGGGACCACGTGGGACAACGTGGGACAACGTGGGACAACGTGGGACACCGTTGGACACCGTGGGACACCGTGGGACACCGTTGGACATCGTTGGACACCGTGGGACAACGTGGGACAACGTGGGACAACGTGGGACAACGTGGGACAACGTGGGACAACGTGGGACAACGTGGGACAACGTGGGACAACGTGGGACAACGTGGGACAACGTGGGACAACGTGGGACAACGTGGGACACCGTTGGACAACGTGGGACACCGTTGGACATCGTTGGACACCGTGGGACAACGTGGGACAACGTGGGACAACGTGGGACAACGTGGGACAACGTGGGACACCGTTGGACATCGTTGGACATCGTTGGACATCGTGGGACACCGTTGGACATCGTTGGACATCGTTGGACACCGTTGGACACCGTTGGATAACGTGGGACATCGTTGGACAACGTGGGACAACGTGGGACAACGTGGGACAACGTGGGACACCGTTGGACACCGTGGGACACCGTTGGACACCGTTGGACACCGTTGGACATCGTTGGACATCGTTGGACATCGTGGGACACCGTTGGACATCGTTGGACATCGTTGGACACCGTTGGACATCGTTGGACACCGTGGGACAACGTGGGACAACGTGGGACAACGTGGGACAACGTGGGACATCGTGGGACAACGTGGGACAACGTGGGACAACGTGGGACAACGTGGGACATCGTGGGACAACGTGGGACAACGTGGGACAACGTGGGACATCGTGGGACAACGTGGGACAACGTGGGACAACGTGGGACAACGTGGGACATCGTTGCACATCGTTGGACATCGTGGGACACCGTTGGACATCGTTGGACATCGTTGGACACCGTTGGACATCGTTGGACATCGTTGGACATCGTTGGACACCGTTGGACACCGTTGGACACCGTTGGACATCGTTGGACACCGTGGGACAACGTGGGACAACGTGGGACAACGTGGGACAACGTGGGACAACGTGGGACAACGTGGGACATCGTGGGACAACGTGGGACAACGTGGGACAACGTGGGACAACGTGGGACAACGTGGGACACCGTTGGACACCGTGGGACACCGTTGGACACCGTTGGACATCGTTGGACACCGTGGGACAACGTGGGACAACGTGGGACAACGTGGGACAACGTGGGACATCGTGGGACAACGTGGGACAACGTGGGACAACGTGGGACAACGTGGGACAACGTGGGACAACGTGGGACAACGTGGGACAACGTGGGACATCGTGGGACAACGTGGGACAACGTGGGACAACGTGGGACAAAGTGGGACAACGTGGGACACCGTTGGACACCGTTGGACACCGTTGGACACCGTTGGACATCGTTGGACACCGTGGGACAACGTGGGACACCGTTGGACACCGTTGGACACCGTTGGACACCGTTGGACATCGTTGGACACCGTGGGACAACGTGGGACAACGTGGGACAACGTGGGAAACCATGGAACAACGTGGGACAACGTGGGACACCGTTGGACATCGTTGGACATCGTTGGACACCGTGGGACAACGTGGGACAACGTGGGACAACGTGGGACAACGTCGGACAACGTGGGACAACGTGGGACATCGTGGGACAACGTGGGACAACGTGGGACAACGTGGGACAACGTGGGACAACGTGGGACACCGTTGGACACCGTGGGACACCGTTGGACACCGTTGGACATCGTTGGACACCGTGGGACAACGTGGGACAACGTGGGACAACGTGGGACAACGTGGGACATCGTGGGACAACGTGGGACAACGTGGGACAACGTGGGACAACGTGGGACATCGTGGGACAACGTGGGACAACGTGGGACAACGTGGGACATCGTGGGACAACGTGGGACAACGTGGGACAACGTGGGACAACGTGGGACATCGTGGGACAACGTGGGACAACGTGGGACAACGTGGGACAACGTGGGACAACGTGGGACATCGTGGGACAACGTGGGACAACGTGGGACAACGTGGGACAACGTGGGACAACGTGGGACACCGTTGGACACCGTTGGACACCGTTGGACACCGTTGGACATCGTTGGACACCGTGGGACAACGTGGGACAACGTGGGACAACGTGGGAAACCATGGAACAACGTGGGACAACGTGGGACACCGTTGGACATCGTTGGACAACGTGGGACAACGTGGGACAACGTGGGACAACGTCGGACAACGTGGGACAACGTGGGACAACGTGGGACACCGTTGGACACCGTGGGACACCGTTGGACACCGTTGGACATCGTTGGACACCGTGGGACAACGTGGGACAACGTGGGACAACGTGGGACAACGTGGGACAACGTGGGACAACGTGGGACAACGTGGGACAACGTGGGACAACGTGGGACATCGTGGGACAACGTGGGACAACGTGGGACAACGTGGGACAACGTGGGACACCGTTGGACAACGTGGGACACCGTTGGACATCGTTGGACACCGTGGGACAACGTGGGACAACGTGGGACCACGTGGGACAACGTGGGACAACGTGGGACAACGTGGGACACCGTTGGACAACGTGGGACACCGTTGGACATCGTTGGACACCGTGGGACAACGTGGGACAACGTGGGACCACGTGGGACAACGTGGGACAACGTGGGACAACGTGGGACAACGTGGGACATCGTGGGACAACGTGGGACAACGTGGGACAACGTGGGACAACGTGGGACATCGTGGGACACCGTTGGACACCGTTGGACACCGTTGGACATCGTTGGACACCGTGGGACAACGTGGGACAACGTGGGACAACGTGGGAAACCATGGAACAACGTGGGACAACGTGGGACACCGTTGGACATCGTTGGACATCGTTGGACACCGTGGGACAACGTGGGACAACGTGGGACAACGTGGGACAACGTGGGACACCGTTGGACAACGTGGGACACCGTTGGACATCGTTGGACACCGTGGGACAACGTGGGACAACGTGGGACAACGTGGGACAACGTGGGACAACGTGGGACAACGTGGGACAACGTGGGACATCGTGGGACAACGTGGGACAACGTGGGACAACGTGGGACAACGTGGGACACCGTTGGACACCGTTGGACACCGTTGGACACCGTTGGACATCGTTGGACACCGTGGGACAACGTGGGACAACGTGGGACAACGTGGGAAACCATGGAACAACGTGGGACAACGTGGGACACCGTTGGACATCGTTGGACATCGCTGGACACCGTGGGACAACGTGGGACAACGTGGGAAAACGTGGGACAACGTGGGACACCGTTGGACATCGCTGGACACCGTTGGACATCGTTGGACACCGTGGGACAACGTGGGACAACGTGGGACAACGTGGGACAACGTGGGACAACGTGGGACAACGTGGGACAACGTGGGACAACGTGGGACAACGTGGGACAACGTGGGACAACGTGGGACAACGTGGGACATCGTGGGACAACGTGGGACAACGTGGGACAACGTGGGACAACGTGGGACAACGTGGGACACCGTTGGACATCGTTGGACACCGTGGGACAACGTGGGACAACGTGGGACAACGTGGGACACCGTTGGACACCGTTGGACACCGTTGGGCACCGTTGGACATCGTTGGACACCGTGGGACAACGTGGGACAACGTGGGACAACGTGGGAAACCATGGAACAACGTGGGACAACGTGGGACACCGTTGGGCATCGTTGGACAACGTGGGACAACGTGGGACAACGTGGGACAACGTGGGACAACGTGGGACAACGTGGGACAACGTGGGACACCGTGGGACAACGTGGGACACCGTTGGACACCGTGGGACACCGTTGGACACCGTTGGACATCGTTGGACACCGTGGGACAACGTGGGACAACGTGGGACAACGTGGGACAACGTGGGACAACGTGGGACAACGTGGGACAACGTGGGACAACGTGGGACACCGTTGGACACCGTGGGACACCGTTGGACACCGTTGGAAACCGTTGGACATCGTTGGACATCGTTGGACACCGTGGGACACCGTTGGACACCGTTGGACACCGTTGGACATCGTTGGACATCGTTGGACATCGTGGGACACCGTTGGACATCGTTGGACATCGTTGGACACCGTTGGACATCGTTGGACACCGTTGGACATCGTTGGACATCGTTGGACATCGTGGGACACCGTTGGACATCGTTGGACATCGTTGGACACCGTGGGACAACGTGGGACAACGTGGGACAACGTGGGAAACCATGGAACAACGTGGGACAACGTGGGACACCGTTGGACATCGTTGGACAACGTGGGACAACGTGGGACAACGTGGGACAACGTGGGACAACGTGGGACAACGTGGGACAACGTGGGACACCGTTGGACACCGTGGGACACCGTTGGACACCGTTGGACATCGTTGGACACCGTGGGACAACGTGGGACAACGTGGGACAACGTGGGACAACGTGGGACAACGTGGGACAACGTGGGACAACGTGGGACAACGTGGGACATCGTGGGACAACGTGGGACAACGTGGGACAACGTGGGACAACGTGGGACACCGTTGGACAACGTGGGACACCGTTGGACATCGTTGGACACCGTGGGACAACGTGGGACAACGTGGGACCACGTGGGACAACGTGGGACAACGTGGGACAACGTGGGACAACGTGGGACAACGTAGGACATCGTGGGACAACGTGGGACAACGTGGGACACCGTTGGACATCGTTGGACACCGTGGGACACCGTGGGACAACGTGGGACAACGTGGGACAACGTGGGACAACGTGGGACAACGTGGGACAACGTGGGACAACGTGGGACAACGTGGGACAACGTGGGACAACGTGGGACAACGTGGGACAACGTGGGACAACGTGGGACACCGTTGGACACCGTTGGACACCGTTGGGCACCGTTGGACATCGTTGGACACCGTGGGACAACGTGGGACAACGTGGGACAACGTGGGAAACCATGGAACAACGTGGGACAACGTGGGACACCGTTGGGCATCGTTGGACAACGTGGGACAACGTGGGACAACGTGGGACAACGTGGGACAACGTGGGACAACGTGGGACAACGTGGGACAACGTGGGACAACGTGGGACACCGTTGGACACCGTGGGACACCGTTGGACACCGTTGGACATCGTTGGACACCGTGGGACAACGTGGGACAACGTGGGACAACGTGGGACAACGTGGGACAACGTGGGACAACGTGGGACAACGTGGGACAACGTGGGACACCGTTGGACACCGTGGGACACCGTTGGACACCGTTGGAAACCGTTGGACATCGTTGGACATCGTTGGACACCGTGGGACACCGTTGGACACCGTTGGACACCGTTGGACATCGTTGGACATCGTTGGACATCGTGGGACACCGTTGGACATCGTTGGACATCGTTGGACACCGTTGGACATCGTTGGACACCGTTGGACATCGTTGGACATCGTTGGACATCGTGGGACACCGTTGGACATCGTTGGACATCGTTGGACACCGTGGGACAACGTGGGACAACGTGGGACAACGTGGGAAACCATGGAACAACGTGGGACAACGTGGGACACCGTTGGACATCGTTGGACAACGTGGGACAACGTGGGACCACGTGGGACAACGTGGGACAACGTGGGACAACGTGGGACAACGTGGGACATCGTGGGACAACGTGGGACAACGTGGGACAACGTGGGACAACGTGGGACATCGTGGGACACCGTTGGACACCGTTGGACACCGTTGGACATCGTTGGACACCGTGGGACAACGTGGGACAACGTGGGACAACGTGGGAAACCATGGAACAACGTGGGACAACGTGGGACACCGTTGGACATCTTTGGACATCGTTGGACACCGTGGGACAACGTGGGACAACGTGGGACAACGTGGGACAACGTGGGACACCGTTGGACAACGTGGGACACCGTTGGACATCGTTGGACACCGTGGGACAACGTGGGACAACGTGGGACCACGTGGGACAACGTGGGACAACGTGGGACAACGTGGGACAACGTGGGACATCGTGGGACAACGTGGGACAACGTGGGACAACGTGGGACAACGTGGGACACCGTTGGACACCGTTGGACACCGTTGGACAACGTGGGACAACGTGGGACAACGTGGGACAACGTGGGACATCGTGGGACAACGTGGGACAACGTGGGACAACGTGGGACAACGTGGGACATCGTGGGACAACGTGGGACAACGTGGGACAACGTGGGACATCGTGGGACAACGTGGGACAACGTGGGACAACGTGGGACAAAGTGGGACAACGTGGGACACCGTTGGACACCGTTGGACACCGTTGGACACCGTTGGACATCGTTGGACACCGTGGGACAACGTGGGACACCGTTGGACACCGTTGGACACCGTTGGACACCGTTGGACATCGTTGGACACCGTGGGACAACGTGGGACAACGTGGGACAACGTGGGAAACCATGGAACAACGTGGGACAACGTGGGACACCGTTGGACATCGTTGGACATCGTTGGACACCGTGGGACAACGTGGGACAACGTGGGACAACGTGGGACAACGTCGGACAACGTGGGACAACGTGGGACATCGTGGGACAACGTGGGACAACGTGGGACAACGTGGGACAACGTGGGACAACGTGGGACACCGTTGGACACCGTGGGACACCGTTGGACACCGTTGGACATCGTTGGACACCGTGGGACAACGTGGGACAACGTGGGACAACGTGGGACAACGTGGGACATCGTGGGACAACGTGGGACAACGTGGGACAACGTGGGACAACGTGGGACATCGTGGGACAACGTGGGACAACGTGGGACAACGTGGGACATCGTGGGACAACGTGGGACAACGTGGGACAACGTGGGACAACGTGGGACATCGTGGGACAACGTGGGACAACGTGGGACAACGTGGGACAACGTGGGACAACGTGGGACATCGTGGGACAACGTGGGACAACGTGGGACAACGTGGGACAACGTGGGACAACGTGGGACACCGTTGGACACCGTTGGACACCGTTGGACACCGTTGGACATCGTTGGACACCGTGGGACAACGTGGGACAACGTGGGACAACGTGGGAAACCATGGAACAACGTGGGACAACGTGGGACACCGTTGGACATCGTTGGACAACGTGGGACAACGTGGGACAACGTGGGACAACGTCGGACAACGTGGGACAACGTGGGACAACGTGGGACACCGTTGGACACCGTGGGACACCGTTGGACACCGTTGGACATCGTTGGACACCGTGGGACAACGTGGGACAACGTGGGACAACGTGGGACAACGTGGGACAACGTGGGACAACGTGGGACAACGTGGGACAACGTGGGACAACGTGGGACATCGTGGGACAACGTGGGACAACGTGGGACAACGTGGGACAACGTGGGACACCGTTGGACAACGTGGGACACCGTTGGACATCGTTGGACACCGTGGGACAACGTGGGACAACGTGGGACCACGTGGGACAACGTGGGACAACGTGGGACAACGTGGGACACCGTTGGACAACGTGGGACACCGTTGGACATCGTTGGACACCGTGGGACAACGTGGGACAACGTGGGACCACGTGGGACAACGTGGGACAACGTGGGACAACGTGGGACAACGTGGGACATCGTGGGACAACGTGGGACAACGTGGGACAACGTGGGACAACGTGGGACATCGTGGGACACCGTTGGACACCGTTGGACACCGTTGGACATCGTTGGACACCGTGGGACAACGTGGGACAACGTGGGACAACGTGGGAAACCATGGAACAACGTGGGACAACGTGGGACACCGTTGGACATCGTTGGACATCGTTGGACACCGTGGGACAACGTGGGACAACGTGGGACAACGTGGGACAACGTGGGACACCGTTGGACAACGTGGGACACCGTTGGACATCGTTGGACACCGTGGGACAACGTGGGACAACGTGGGACCACGTGGGACAACGTGGGACAACGTGGGACAACGTGGGACAACGTGGGACATCGTGGGACAACGTGGGACAACGTGGGACAACGTGGGACAACGTGGGACACCGTTGGACACCGTTGGACACCGTTGGACACCGTTGGACATCGTTGGACACCGTGGGACAACGTGGGACAACGTGGGACAACGTGGGAAACCATGGAACAACGTGGGACAACGTGGGACACCGTTGGACATCGTTGGACATCGCTGGACACCGTGGGACAACGTGGGACAACGTGGGAAAACGTGGGACAACGTGGGACACCGTTGGACATCGCTGGACACCGTTGGACATCGTTGGACACCGTGGGACAACGTGGGACAACGTGGGACAACGTGGGACAACGTGGGACAACGTGGGACAACGTGGGACAACGTGGGACAACGTGGGACAACGTGGGACAACGTGGGACAACGTGGGACAACGTGGGACATCGTGGGACAACGTGGGACAACGTGGGACAACGTGGGACAACGTGGGACAACGTGGGACACCGTTGGACATCGTTGGACACCGTGGGACAACGTGGGACAACGTGGGACAACGTGGGACACCGTTGGACACCGTTGGACACCGTTGGGCACCGTTGGACATCGTTGGACACCGTGGGACAACGTGGGACAACGTGGGACAACGTGGGAAACCATGGAACAACGTGGGACAACGTGGGACACCGTTGGGCATCGTTGGACAACGTGGGACAACGTGGGACAACGTGGGACAACGTGGGACAACGTGGGACAACGTGGGACAACGTGGGACAACGTGGGACAACGTGGGACACCGTTGGACACCGTGGGACACCGTTGGACACCGTTGGACATCGTTGGACACCGTGGGACAACGTGGGACAACGTGGGACAACGTGGGACAACGTGGGACAACGTGGGACAACGTGGGACAACGTGGGACAACGTGGGACACCGTTGGACACCGTGGGACACCGTTGGACACCGTTGGAAACCGTTGGACATCGTTGGACATCGTTGGACACCGTGGGACACCGTTGGACACCGTTGGACACCGTTGGACATCGTTGGACATCGTTGGACATCGTGGGACACCGTTGGACATCGTTGGACATCGTTGGACACCGTTGGACATCGTTGGACACCGTTGGACATCGTTGGACATCGTTGGACATCGTGGGACACCGTTGGACATCGTTGGACATCGTTGGACACCGTGGGACAACGTGGGACAACGTGGGACAACGTGGGAAACCATGGAACAACGTGGGACAACGTGGGACACCGTTGGACATCGTTGGACAACGTGGGACAACGTGGGACAACGTGGGACAACGTGGGACAACGTGGGACAACGTGGGACAACGTGGGACACCGTTGGACACCGTGGGACACCGTTGGACACCGTTGGACATCGTTGGACACCGTGGGACAACGTGGGACAACGTGGGACAACGTGGGACAACGTGGGACAACGTGGGACAACGTGGGACAACGTGGGACAACGTGGGACATCGTGGGACAACGTGGGACAACGTGGGACAACGTGGGACAACGTGGGACACCGTTGGACAACGTGGGACACCGTTGGACATCGTTGGACACCGTGGGACAACGTGGGACAACGTGGGACCACGTGGGACAACGTGGGACAACGTGGGACAACGTGGGACAACGTGGGACAACGTAGGACATCGTGGGACAACGTGGGACAACGTGGGACACCGTTGGACATCGTTGGACACCGTGGGACACCGTGGGACAACGTGGGACAACGTGGGACAACGTGGGACAACGTGGGACAACGTGGGACAACGTGGGACAACGTGGGACAACGTGGGACAACGTGGGACAACGTGGGACAACGTGGGACAACGTGGGACAACGTGGGACACCGTTGGACACCGTTGGACACCGTTGGGCACCGTTGGACATCGTTGGACACCGTGGGACAACGTGGGACAACGTGGGACAACGTGGGAAACCATGGAACAACGTGGGACAACGTGGGACACCGTTGGGCATCGTTGGACAACGTGGGACAACGTGGGACAACGTGGGACAACGTGGGACAACGTGGGACAACGTGGGACAACGTGGGACAACGTGGGACAACGTGGGACACCGTTGGACACCGTGGGACACCGTTGGACACCGTTGGACATCGTTGGACACCGTGGGACAACGTGGGACAACGTGGGACAACGTGGGACAACGTGGGACAACGTGGGACAACGTGGGACAACGTGGGACAACGTGGGACACCGTTGGACACCGTGGGACACCGTTGGACACCGTTGGAAACCGTTGGACATCGTTGGACATCGTTGGACACCGTGGGACACCGTTGGACACCGTTGGACACCGTTGGACATCGTTGGACATCGTTGGACATCGTGGGACACCGTTGGACATCGTTGGACATCGTTGGACACCGTTGGACATCGTTGGACACCGTTGGACATCGTTGGACATCGTTGGACATCGTGGGACACCGTTGGACATCGTTGGACATCGTTGGACACCGTGGGACAACGTGGGACAACGTGGGACAACGTGGGAAACCATGGAACAACGTGGGACAACGTGGGACACCGTTGGACATCGTTGGACAACGTGGGACAACGTGGGACCACGTGGGACAACGTGGGACAACGTGGGACAACGTGGGACAACGTGGGACATCGTGGGACAACGTGGGACAACGTGGGACAACGTGGGACAACGTGGGACATCGTGGGACACCGTTGGACACCGTTGGACACCGTTGGACATCGTTGGACACCGTGGGACAACGTGGGACAACGTGGGACAACGTGGGAAACCATGGAACAACGTGGGACAACGTGGGACACCGTTGGACATCTTTGGACATCGTTGGACACCGTGGGACAACGTGGGACAACGTGGGACAACGTGGGACAACGTGGGACACCGTTGGACAACGTGGGACACCGTTGGACATCGTTGGACACCGTGGGACAACGTGGGACAACGTGGGACCACGTGGGACAACGTGGGACAACGTGGGACAACGTGGGACAACGTGGGACATCGTGGGACAACGTGGGACAACGTGGGACAACGTGGGACAACGTGGGACACCGTTGGACACCGTTGGACACCGTTGGACACCGTTGGACATCGTTGGACACCGTGGGACAACGTGGGACAACGTGGGACAACGTGGGAAACCATGGAACAACGTGGGACAACGTGGGACACCGTTGGACATCGTTGGACATCGTTGGACACCGTGGGACAACGTGGGACAACGTGGGAAAACGTGGGACAACGTGGGACACCGTTGGACATCGCTGGACACCGTTGGACATCGTTGGACACCGTGGGACAACGTGGGACAACGTGGGACAACGTGGGACAACGTGGGACAACGTGGGACAACGTGGGACAACGTGGGACAACGTGGGACAACGTGGGACAACGTGGGACAACGTGGGACAACGTGGGACATCGTGGGACAACGTGGGACAACGTGGGACAACGTGGGACAACGTGGGACAACGTGGGACACCGTTGGACATCGTTGGACACCGTGGGACAACGTGGGACAACGTGGGACAACGTGGGACACCGTTGGACACCGTTGGACACCGTTGGGCACCGTTGGACATCGTTGGACACCGTGGGACAACGTGGGACAACGTGGGACAACGTGGGAAACCATGGAACAACGTGGGACAACGTGGGACACCGTTGGGCATCGTTGGACAACGTGGGACAACGTGGGACAACGTGGGACAACGTGGGACAACGTGGGACAACGTGGGACAACGTGGGACAACGTGGGACAACGTGGGACACCGTTGGACACCGTGGGACACCGTTGGACACCGTTGGACATCGTTGGACACCGTGGGACAACGTGGGACAACGTGGGACAACGTGGGACAACGTGGGACAACGTGGGACAACGTGGGACAACGTGGGACAACGTGGGACACCGTTGGACACCGTGGGACACCGTTGGACACCGTTGGAAACCGTTGGACATCGTTGGACATCGTTGGACACCGTGGGACACCGTGGGACACCGTTGGACACCGTTGGACATCGTTGGACATCGTTGGACATCGTGGGACACCGTTGGACATCGTTGGACATCGTTGGACACCGTTGGACATCGTTGGACACCGTTGGACATCGTTGGACATCGTTGGACATCGTGGGACACCGTTGGACATCGTTGGACATCGTTGGACACCGTGGGACAACGTGGGACAACGTGGGACAACGTGGGAAACCATGGAACAACGTGGGACAACGTGGGACACCGTTGGACATCGTTGGACAACGTGGGACAACGTGGGACAACGTGGGACAACGTGGGACAACGTGGGACAACGTGGGACAACGTGGGACACCGTTGGACACCGTGGGACACCGTTGGACACCGTTGGACATCGTTGGACACCGTGGGACAACGTGGGACAACGTGGGACAACGTGGGACAACGTGGGACAACGTGGGACAACGTGGGACAACGTGGGACAACGTGGGACATCGTGGGACAACGTGGGACAACGTGGGACAACGTGGGACAACGTGGGACACCGTTGGACAACGTGGGACACCGTTGGACATCGTTGGACACCGTGGGACAACGTGGGACAACGTGGGACCACGTGGGACAACGTGGGACAACGTGGGACAACGTGGGACAACGTGGGACAACGTGGGACAACGTAGGACATCGTGGGACAACGTGGGACAACGTGGGACACCGTTGGACATCGTTGGACACCGTGGGACACCGTGGGACAACGTGGGACAACGTGGGACAACGTGGGACAACGTGGGACAACGTGGGACAACGTGGGACAACGTGGGACAACGTGGGACAACGTGGGACAACGTGGGACAACGTGGGACAACGTGGGACAACGTGGGACATCGTGGGACAACGTGGGACAACGTGGGACAACGTGGGACAACGTGGGACACCGTTGGACAACGTGGGACACCGTTGGACATCGTTGGACACCGTGGGACAACGTGGGACAACGTGGGACCACGTGGGACAACGTGGGACAACGTGGGACAACGTGGGACAACGTGGGACATCGTGGGACAACGTGGGACAACGTGGGACAACGTGGGACAACGTGGGACACCGTTGGACACCGTTGGACACCGTTGGACACCGTTGGACATCGTTGGACACCGTGGGACAACGTGGGACAACGTGGGACAACGTGGGAAACCATGGAACAACGTGGGACAACGTGGGACACCGTTGGACATCGTTGGACATCGTTGGACACCGTGGGACAACGTGGGACAACGTGGGAAAACGTGGGACAACGTGGGACACCGTTGGACATCGCTGGACACCGTTGGACATCGTTGGACACCGTGGGACAACGTGGGACAACGTGGGACAACGTGGGACAACGTGGGACAACGTGGGACAACGTCGGACAACGTGGGACAACGTGGGACAACGTGGGACAACGTGGGACAACGTGGGACATCGTGGGACAACGTGGGACAACGTGGGACAACGTGGGACAACGTGGGACATCGTTGGACACCGTTGGACACCGTGGGACAACGTGGGACAAGGTGGGACAACGTGGGACAACGTGGGACAACGTGGGACAACGTGGGACAACGTGGGACAACGTGGGACAACGTGGGACAACGTGGGACAACGTGGGACAACGTGGGACAACGTGGGACACCGTTGGACACCGTGGGACACCGTTGGACACCGTTGGACATCGTTGGACACCGTGGGACAACGTGGGACAACGTGGGACAACGTGGGACAACGTGGGACAACGTGGGACAACGTGGGACAACGTGGGACAACGTGGGACAACGTGGGACAACGTGGGACAACGTGGGACATCGTGGGACAACGTGGGACAACGTGGGACAACGTGGGACAACGTGGGACACCGTTGGACAACGTGGGACACCGTTGGACATCGTTGGACACCGTGGGACAACGTGGGACAACGTGGGACAACGTGGGACATCGTGGGACAACGTGGGACAACGTGGGACAACGTGGGACAACGTGGGACAACGTGGGACACCGTTGGACACCGTTGGACACCGTTGGACATCGTTGGACACCGTGGGACAACGTGGGACAACGTGGGACAACGTGGGACATCGTTGGACACCGTTGGACACCGTGGGACAACGTGGGACAACGTGGGACTACGTGGGACAACGTGGGACAACGTGGGACAACGTGGGACAACGTGGGACAACGTGGGACAACGTGGGACAACGTGGGACAACGTGGGACAACGTGGGACAACGTGGGACACCGTTGGACAACGTGGGACACCGTTGGACATCGTTGGACACCGTGGGACAACGTGGGACAACGTGGGACCACGTGGGACAACGTGGGACAACGTGGGACAACGTGGGACAACGTGGGACATCGTGGGACAACGTGGGACAACGTGGGACAACGTGGGACAACGTGGGACAACGTGGGACACCGTTGGACACCGTTGGACACCGTTGGACACCGTTGGACATCGTTGGACACCGTGGGACAACGTGGGACAACGTGGGACAACGTGGGAAACCATGGAACAACGTGGGACAAGGTGGGACACCGTTGGACATCGTTGGACATCGTTGGACACCGTGGGACAACGTGGGACAACGCGGGAAAACGTGGGACAACGTGGGACACCGTTGGACATCGCTGGACACCGTTGGACATCGTTGGACACCGTGGGACAACGTGGGACAACGTGGGACAACGTGGGACAACGTGGGACAACGTGGGACAACGTGGGATAACGTGGGACAACGTGGGACAACGTGGGACAACGTGGGACAACGTGGGACAACGTGGGACATCGTGGGACAACGTGGGACAACGTGGGACAACGTGGGACAACGTGGGACAACGTGGGACACCGTTGGACATCGTTGGACACCGTGGGATAACGTGGGACAACGTGGGACAACGTGGGACACCGTTGGACACCGTTGGACACCGTTGGACACCGTTGGACATCGTTGGACACCGTGGGACAACGTGGGACAACGTGGGACAACGTGGGAAACCATGGAACAACGTGGGACAACGTGGGACACCGTTGGGCATCGTTGGACAACGTGGGACAACGTGGGACAACGTGGGACAACGTGGGACAACGTGGGACAACGTGGGACAACGTGGGACACCGTTGGACACCGTGGGACACCGTTGGACACCGTTGGACATCGTTGGACACCGTGGGACAACGTGGGACAACGTGGGACAACGTGGGACAACGTGGGACAACGTGGGACAACGTGGGACACCGTTGGACATCGTTGGACATCGTTGGACATCGTTGGACATCGTGGGACACCGTTGGACATCGTTGGACATCGTTGGACACCGTTGGACACCGTTGGACAACGTGGGACATCGTGGGACAACGTGGGACAACGTGGGACAACGTGGGACAACGTGGGACACCGTTGGACACCGTGGGACACCGTTGGACACCGTTGGAAACCGTTGGACATCGTTGGACATCGTTGGACACCGTGGGACACCGTTGGACACCGTTGGACACCGTTGGACATCGTTGGACATCGTTGGACATCGTGGGACACCGTTGGACATCGTTGGACATCGTTGGACACCGTTGGACATCGTTGGACACCGTTGGACATCGTTGGACATCGTTGGACATCGTGGGACACCGTTGGACATCGTTGGACATCGTTGGACACCGTGGGACAACGTGGGACAACGTGGGACAACGTGGGAAACCATGGAACAACGTGGGACAACGTGGGACACCGTTGGACATCGTTGGACAACGTGGGACAACGTGGGACAACGTGGGACAACGTGGGACAACGTGGGACAACGTGGGACACCGTTGGACACCGTGGGACACCGTTGGACACCGTTGGACATCGTTGGACACCGTGGGACAACGTGGGACAACGTGGGACAACGTGGGACAACGTGGGACAACGTGGGACAACGTGGGACAACGTGGGACAACGTGGGACAACGTGGGACAACGTGGGACAACGTGGGACAACGTGGGACAACGTGGGACAACGTGGGACACCGTTGGACACCGTGGGACACCGTTGGACACCGTTGGACATCGTTGGACATCGTTGGACATCGTTGGACATCGTTGGACACCGTTGGACACCGTTGGACACCGTTGGACATCGTTGGACACCGTGGGACAACGTGGGACAACGTGGGACAACGTGGGACAACGTGGGACAACGTGGGACAACGTGGGACATCGTGGGACAACGTGGGACAACGTGGGACAACGTGGGACAACGTGGGACAACGTGGGACACCGTTGGACACCGTGGGACACCGTTGGACACCGTTGGACATCGTTGGACACCGTGGGACAACGTGGGACAACGTGGGACAACGTGGGACATCGTGGGACAACGTGGGACAACGTGGGACAACGTGGGACAACGTGGGACATCGTGGGACAACGTGGGACAACGTGGGACAACGTGGGACATCGTGGGACAACGTGGGACAACGTGGGACAACGTGGGACAACGTGGGACAACGTGGGACACCGTTGGACACCGTTGGACACCGTTGGACACCGTTGGACATCGTTGGACACCGTGGGACAACGTGGGACAACGTGGGACAACGTGGGAAACCATGGAACAACGTGGGACAACGTGGGACACCGTTGGACATCGTTGGACATCGTTGGACACCGTGGGACAACGTGGGACAACGTGGGACAACGTGGGACAACGTCGGACAACGTGGGACAACGTGGGACATCGCGGGACAACGTGGTACAACGTGGGACAACGTGGGACAACGTGGGACAACGTGGGACACCGTTGGACACCGTGGGACACCGTTGGACATCGTTGGACACCGTGGGACAACGTGGGACAACGTGGGACAACGTGGGACAACGTGGGACAACGTGGGACAACGTGGGACAACGTGGGACAACGTGGGACAACGTGGGACAACGTGGGACAACGTGGGACAACGTGGGACAACGTGGGACAACGTGGGACGACGTGGGACACCGTTGGACACCGTGGGACACCGTTGGACACCGTTGGACATCGTTGGACATCGTTGGACATCGTTGGACATCGTTGGACACCGTTGGACATCGTTGGACACCGTGGGACAACGTGGAACAACGTGGGATAACGTGGGACAACGTGGGACAACGTGGGACAACGTGGGACAACGTGGGACATCGTGGGACAACGTGGGACAACGTGGGACAACGTGGGACAACGTGGGACACCGTTGGACAACGTGGGACACCGTTGGACATCGTTGGACACCGTGGGACAACGTGGGACAACGTGGGACAACGTGGGACATCGTGGGACAACGTGGGACAACGTGGGACAACGTGGGACAACGTGGGACACCGTTGGACAACGTGGGACACCGTTGGACATCGTTGGACACCGTGGGACAACGTGGGACAACGTGGGACCACGTGGGACAACGTGGGACAACGTGGGACAACGTGGGACAACGTGGGACAACGTGGGACATCGTGGGACAACGTGGGACAACGTGGGACACCGTTGGACATCGTTGGACACCGTGGGACACCGTGGGACAACGTGGGACAACGTGGGACAACGTGGGACAACGTGGGACAACGTGGGAAACCATGGAACAACGTGGGACAACGTGGGACACCGTTGGACATCGTTGGACAACGTGGGACAACGTGGGACAACGTGGGACAACGTGGGACAACGTGGGACAACGTGGGACAACGTGGGACAACGTGGGACAACGTGGGACAACGTGGGACAACGTGGGACAACGTGGGACAACGTGGGACAACGTGGGACAACGTGGGACACCGTTGGACACCGTGGGACACCGTTGGACACCGTTGGACATCGTTGGACATCGTTGGACATCGTTGGACATCGTTGGACACCGTTGGACACCGTTGGACACCGTTGGACATCGTTGGACACCGTGGGACAACGTGGGACAACGTGGGACAACGTGGGACAACGTGGGACAACGTGGGACAACGTGGGACAACGTGGGACAACGTGGGACAACGTGGGACAACGTGGGACAACGTGGGACACCGTTGGACACCGTGGGACACCGTTGGACACCGTTGGACATCGTTGGACACCGTGGGACAACGTGGGACAACGTGGGACAACGTGGGACAACGTGGGACAACGTGGGACAACGTGGGACAACGTGGGACAACGTGGGACATCGTGGGACAACGTGGGACAACGTGGGACAACGTGGGACAACGTGGGACACCGTTGGACAACGTGGGACACCGTTGGACATCGTTGGACACCGTGGGACAACGTGGGACAACGTGGGACCACGTGGGACAACGTGGGACAACGTGGGACAACGTGGGACACCGTTGGACAACGTGGGACACCGTTGGACATCGTTGGACACCGTGGGACAACGTGGGACACCGTTGGACACCGTTGGACACCGTTGGACACCGTTGGACATCGTTGGACACCGTGGGACAACGTGGGACAACGTGGGACAACGTGGGACAACGTGGGAAACCATGGAACAACGTGGGACAACGTGGGACACCGTTGGACATCGTTGGACATCGTTGGACACCGTGGGACAACGTGGGACAACGTGGGACAACGTGGGACAACGTGGGACACCGTTGGACAACGTGGGACACCGTTGGACATCGTTGGACACCGTGGGACAACGTGGGACAACGTGGGACAACGTGGGACAACGTGGGACAACGTGGGACAACGTGGGACAACGTGGGACATCGTGGGACAACGTGGGACAACGTGGGACAACGTGGGACAACGTGGGACAACGTGGGACACCGTTGGACACCGTTGGACACCGTTGGACACCGTTGGACATCGTTGGACACCGTGGGACAACGTGGGACAACGTGGGACAACGTGGGAAACCATGGAACAACGTGGGACAACGTGGGACACCGTTGGACATCGTTGGACATCGTTGGACACCGTGGGACAACGTGGGACAACGTGGGAAAACGTGGGACAACGTGGGACACCGTTGGACATCGCTGGACACCGTTGGACATCGTTGGACACCGTGGGACAACGTGGGACAACGTGGGACAACGTGGGACAACGTGGGACAACGTGGGACAACGTGGGACAACGTGGGACAACGTGGGACAACGTGGGACAACGTGGGACAACGTGGGACAACGTGGGACAACGTGGGACATCGTGGGACAACGTGGGACAACGTGGGACAACGTGGGACAACGTGGGACAACGTGGGACACCGTTGGACATCGTTGGACACCGTGGGACAACGTGGGACAACGTGGGACAACGTGGGACACCGTTGGACACCGTTGGACACCGTTGGACACCGTTGGACATCGTTGGACACCGTGGGACAACGTGGGACAACGTGGGACAACGTGGGAAACCATGGAACAACGTGGGACAACGTGGGACACCGTTGGGCATCGTTGGACAACGTGGGACAACGTGGGACAACGTGGGACAACGTGGGACAACGTGGGACAACGTGGGACAACGTGGGACACCGTTGGACACCGTGGGACACCGATGGACACCGTTGGACATCGTTGGACACCGTGGGACAACGTGGGACAACGTGGGACAACGTGGGACAACGTGGGACAACGTGGGACAACGTGGGACACCGTTGGACATCGTTGGACATCGTTGGACATCGTTGGACATCGTGGGACACCGTTGGACATCGTTGGACATCGTTGGACACCGTTGGACACCGTTGGACAACGTGGGACATCGTGGGACAACGTGGGACAACGTGGGACAACGTGGGACAACGTGGGACACCGTTGGACACCGTGGGACACCGTTGGACACCGTGGGAAACCGTTGGACATCGTTGGACATCGTTGGACACCGTGGGACACCGTTGGACACCGTTGGACACCGTTGGACATCGTTGGACATCGTTGGACATCGTGGGACACCGTTGGACATCGTTGGACATCGTTGGACACCGTTGGACACCGTTGGACACCGTTGGACATCGTTGGACATCGTTGGACATCGTGGGACACCGTTGGACATCGTTGGACATCGTTGGACACCGTGGGACAACGTGGGACAACGTGGGACAACGTGGGAAACCATGGAACAACGTGGGACAACGTGGGACACCGTTGGACATCGTTGGACAACGTGGGACAACGTGGGACAACGTGGGACAACGTGGGACAACGTGGGACAACGTGGGACAACGTGGGACACCGTTGGACACCGTGGGACACCGTTGGACACCGTTGGACATCGTTGGACACCGTGGGACAACGTGGGACAACGTGGGACAACGTGGGACAACGTGGGACAACGTGGGACAACGTGGGACAACGTGGGACAACGTGGGACAACGTGGGACAACGTGGGACAACGTGGGACAACGTGGGACAACGTGGGACAACGTGGGACACCGTTGGACACCGTGGGACACCGTTGGACACCGTTGGACATCGTTGGACATCGTTGGACATCGTTGGACATCGTTGGACACCGTTGGACACCGTTGGACACCGTTGGACATCGTTGGACACCGTGGGACAACGTGGGACAACGTGGGACAACGTGGGACAACGTGGGACAACGTGGGACGACGTGGGACATCGTGGGACAACGTGGGACAACGTGGGACAACGTGGGACAACGTGGGACAACGTGGGACAACGTGGGACAACGTGGGACAACGTGGGACACCGTTGGACACCGTTGGACACCGTTGGACACCGTTGGACATCGTTGGACACCGTGGGACAACGTGGGACAACGTGGGACAACGTGGGAAACCATGGAACAACGTGGGACAACGTGGGACACCGTTGGACATCGTTGGACATCGTTGGACACCGTGGGACAACGTGGGACAACGTGGGACAACGTGGGACAACGTCGGACAACGTGGGACAACGTGGGACATCGCGGGACAACGTGGGACAACGTGGGACAACGTGGGACAACGTGGGACAACGTGGGACACCGTTGGACACCGTGGGACACCGTTGGACATCGTTGGACACCGTGGGACAACGTGGGACAACGTGGGACAACGTGGGACAACGTGGGACAACGTGGGACAACGTGGGACAACGTGGGACAACGTGGGACAACGTGGGACAACGTGGGACAACGTGGGACAACGTGGGACAACGTGGGACAACGTGGGACAACGTGGGACAACGTGGGACAACGTGGGACACCGTTGGACACCGTGGGACACCGTTGGACACCGTTGGACATCGTTGGACATCGTTGGACATCGTTGGACATCGTTGGACACCGTTGGACATCGTTGGACACCGTGGGACAACGTGGAACAACGTGGGACAACGTGGGACAACGTGGGACAACGTGGGACAACGTGGGACAACGTGGGACATCGTGGGACAACGTGGGACAACGTGGGACAACGTGGGACACCGTTGGACATCGTTGGACAACGTGGGACAACGTGGGACAACGTGGGACAACGTGGGACAACGTGGGACAACGTGGGACAACGTGGGACAACGTGGGACAACGTGGGACAACGTGGGACAACGTGGGACAACGTGGGACAACGTGGGACAACGTGGGACAACGTGGGACACCGTTGGACACCGTGGGACACCGTTGGACACCGTTGGACATCGTTGGACATCGTTGGACATCGTTGGACATCGTTGGACACCGTTGGACACCGTTGGACACCGTTGGACATCGTTGGACACCGTGGGACAACGTGGGACAACGTGGGACAACGTGGGACAACGTGGGACAACGTGGGACAACGTGGGACAACGTGGGACAACGTGGGACAACGTGGGACAACGTGGGACAACGTGGGACACCGTTGGACACCGTGGGACACCGTTGGACACCGTTGGACATCGTTGGACACCGTGGGACAACGTGGGACAACGTGGGACAACGTGGGACAACGTGGGACAACGTGGGACAACGTGGGACAACGTGGGACAACGTGGGACAACGTGGGACATCGTGGGACAACGTGGGACAACGTGGGACAACGTGGGACAACGTGGGACACCGTTGGACAACGTGGGACACCGTTGGACATCGTTGGACACCGTGGGACAACGTGGGACAACGTGGGACCACGTGGGACAACGTGGGACAACGTGGGACAACGTGGGACACCGTTGGACATCGTTGGACACCGTGGGACAACGTGGGACAACGTGGGACAACGTGGGACAACGTGGGACAACGTGGGAAACCATGGAACAACGTGGGACAACGTGGGACACCGTTGGACATCGTTGGACATCGTTGGACACCGTGGGACAACGTGGGACAACGTGGGACAACGTGGGACAACGTGGGACACCGTTGGACAACGTGGGACACCGTTGGACATCGTTGGACACCGTGGGACAACGTGGGACAACGTGGGACCACGTGGGACAACGTGGGACAACGTGGGACAACGTGGGACAACGTGGGACATCGTGGGACAACGTGGGACAACGTGGGACAACGTGGGACAACGTGGGACAACGTGGGACACCGTTGGACACCGTTGGACACTGTTGGACACCGTTGGACATCGTTGGACACCGTGGGACAACGTGGGACAACGTGGGACAACGTGGGAAACCATGGAACAACGTGGGACAACGTGGGACACCGTTGGACATCGTTGGACATCGTTGGACACCGTGGGACAACGTGGGACAACGTGGGAAAACGTGGGACAACGTGGGACACCGTTGGACATCGCTGGACACCGTTGGACATCGTTGGACACCGTGGGACAACGTGGGACAACGTGGGACAACGTGGGACAACGTGGGACAACGTGGGACAACGTGGGACAACGTGGGACAACGTGGGACAACGTGGGACAACGTGGGACAACGTGGGACAACGTGGGACACCGTGGGACAACGTGGGACAACGTGGGACAACGTGGGACAACGTGGGACAACGTGGGACACCGTTGGACATCGTTGGACACCGTGGGACAACGTGGGACAACGTGGGACAACGTGGGACACCGTTGGACACCGTTGGACACCGTTGGACACCGTTGGACATCGTTGGACACCGTGGGACAACGTGGGACAACGTGGGACAACGTGGGAAACCATGGAACAACGTGGGACAACGTGGGACACCGTTGGACATCGTTGGACAACGTGGGACAACGTGGGACAACGT
Organism: Bombus terrestris; assembly: GCF_910591885.1. Classification (NCBI taxonomy): domain Eukaryota; kingdom Metazoa; phylum Arthropoda; class Insecta; order Hymenoptera; family Apidae; genus Bombus; species Bombus terrestris. The sequence goes on from NW_025963588.1 coordinate 240,653, forward strand.
GGGACAACGTGGGACAACGTGGGACAACGTGGGACAACGTGGGACACCGTTGGACACCGTGGGACACCGTTGGACACCGTTGGACATCGTTGGACACCGTGGGACAACGTGGGACAACGTGGGACAACGTGGGACAACGTGGGACAACGTGGGACAACGTGGGACACCGTTGGACATCGTTGGACATCGTTGGACATCGTTGGACATCGTGGGACACCGTTGGACATCGTTGGACATCGTTGGACACCGTTGGACACCGTTGGACAACGTGGGACATCGTGGGACAACGTGGGACAACGTGGGACAACGTGGGACAACGTGGGACACCGTTGGACACCGTGGGACACCGTTGGACACCGTTGGAAACCGTTGGACATCGTTGGACATCGTTGGACACCGTGGGACACCGTTGGACACCGTTGGACACCGTTGGACATCGTTGGACATCGTTGGACATCGTGGGACACCGTTGGACATCGTTGGACATCGTTGGACACCGTTGGACACCGTTGGACACCGTTGGACATCGTTGGACATCGTTGGACATCGTGGGACACCGTTGGACATCGTTGGACATCGTTGGACACCGTGGGACAACGTGGGACAACGTGGGACAACGTGGGAAACCATGGAACAACGTGGGACAACGTGGGACACCGTTGGACATCGTTGGACAACGTGGGACAACGTGGGACAACGTGGGACAACGTGGGACAACGTGGGACAACGTGGGACAACGTGGGACACCGTTGGACACCGTGGGACACCGTTGGACACCGTTGGACATCGTTGGACACCGTGGGACAACGTGGGACAACGTGGGACAACGTGGGACAACGTGGGACAACGTGGGACAACGTGGGACAACGTGGGACAACGTGGGACAACGTGGGACAACGTGGGACAACGTGGGACAACGTGGGACAACGTGGGACAACGTGGGACACCGTTGGACACCGTGGGACACCGTTGGACACCGTTGGACATCGTTGGACATCGTTGGACATCGTTGGACATCGTTGGACACCGTTGGACACCGTTGGACACCGTTGGACATCGTTGGACACCGTGGGACAACGTGGGACAACGTGGGACAACGTGGGACAACGTGGGACAACGTGGGACGACGTGGGACATCGTGGGACAACGTGGGACAACGTGGGACAACGTGGGACAACGTGGGACAACGTGGGACACCGTTGGACACCGTGGGACACCGTTGGACACCGTTGGACATCGTTGGACACCGTGGGACAACGTGGGACAACGTGGGACAACGTGGGACATCGTGGGACAACGTGGGACAACGTGGGACAACGTGGGACAACGTGGGACATCGTGGGACAACGTGGGACAACGTGGGACAACGTGGGACATCGTGGGACAACGTGGGACAACGTGGGACAACGTGGGACAACGTGGGACAACGTGGGACACCGTTGGACACCGTTGGACACCGTTGGACACCGTTGGACATCGTCGGACACCGTGGGACAACGTGGGACAACGTGGGACAACGTGGGAAACCATGGAACAACGTGGGACAACGTGGGACACCGTTGGACATCGTTGGACATCGTTGGACACCGTGGGACAACGTGGGACAACGTGGGACAACGTGGGACAACGTCGGACAACGTGGGACAACGTGGGACATCGCGGGACAACGTGGGACAACGTGGGACAACGTGGGACAACGTGGGACAACGTGGGACACCGTTGGACACCGTGGGACACCGTTGGACATCGTTGGACACCGTGGGACAACGTGGGACAACGTGGGACAACGTGGGACAACGTGGGACAACGTGGGACAACGTGGGACAACGTGGGACAACGTGGGACAACGTGGGACAACGTGGGACAACGTGGGACAACGTGGGACAACGTGGGACAACGTGGGACAACGTGGGACACCGTTGGACACCGTGGGACACCGTTGGACACCGTTGGACATCGTTGGACATAGTTGGACATCGTTGGACATCGTTGGACACCGTTGGACATCGTTGGACACCGTGGGACAACGTGGAACAACGTGGGACAACGTGGGACAACGTGGGACAACGTGGGACAACGTGGGACAACGTGGGACATCGTGGGACAACGTGGGACAACGTGGGACAACGTGGGACAACGTGGGACATCGTTGGACAACGTGGGACACCGTTGGACATCGTTGGACACCGTGGGACAACGTGGGACAACGTGGGACAACGTGGGACATCGTGGGACAACGTGGGACAACGTGGGACAACGTGGGACAACGTGGGACACCGTTGGACAACGTGGGACACCGTTGGACATCGTTGGACACCGTGGGACAACGTGGGACAACGTGGGACCACGTGGACAACGTGGGACAACGTGGGACAACGTGGGACAACGTGGGACAACGTGGGACATCGTGGGACAACGTGGGACAACGTGGGACACCGTTGGACATCGTTGGACACCGTGGGACACCGTGGGACAACGTGGGACAACGTGGGACAACGTGGGACAACGTGGGACAACGTGGGAAACCATGGAACAACGTGGGACAACGTGGGACACCGTTGGACATCGTTGGACAACGTGGGACAACGTGGGACAACGTGGGACAACGTGGGACAACGTGGGACAACGTGGGACAACGTGGGACAACGTGGGACAACGTGGGACAACGTGGGACAACGTGGGACAACGTGGGACAACGTGGGACAACGTGGGACACCGTTGGACACCGTGGGACACCGTTGGACACCGTTGGACATCGTTGGACATCGTTGGACATCGTTGGACATCGTTGGACACCGTTGGACACCGTTGGACACCGTTGGACATCGTTGGACACCGTGGGACAACGTGGGACAACGTGGGACAACGTGGGACAACGTGGGACAACGTGGGACAACGTGGGACATCGTGGGACAACGTGGGACAACGTGGGACAACGTGGGACAACGTGGGACAACGTGGGACACCGTTGGACACCGTGGGACACCGTTGGACATCGTTGGACACCGTGGGACAACGTGGGACAACGTGGGACAACGTGGGACATCGTGGGACAACGTGGGACAACGTGGGACAACGTGGGACAACGTGGGACATCGTGGGACAACGTGGGACAACGTGGGACAACGTGGGACATCGTGGGACAACGTGGGACAACGTGGGACAACGTGGGACAACGTGGGACAACGTGGGACACCGTTGGACACCGTTGGACACCGTTGGACACCGTTGGACATCGTTGGACACCGTGGGACAACGTGGGACAACGTGGGACAACGTGGGAAACCATGGAACAACGTGGGACAACGTGGGACACCGTTGGACATCGTTGGACATCGTTGGACACCGTGGGACAACGTGGGACAACGTGGGACAACGTGGGACAACGTCGGACAACGTGGGACAACGTGGGACATCGCGGGACAACGTGGGACAACGTGGGACAACGTGGGACAACGTGGGACAACGTGGGACACCGTTGGACACCGTGGGACACCGTTGGACATCGTTGGACACCGTGGGACAACGTGGGACAACGTGGGACAACGTGGGACAACGTGGGACAACGTGGGACAACGTGGGACAACGTGGGACAACGTGGGACAACGTGGGACAACGTGGGACAACGTGGGACAACGTGGGACAACGTGGGACAACGTGGGACAACGTGGGACAACGTGGGACACCGTTGGACACCGTGGGACACCGTTGGACACCGTTGGACATCGTTGGACACCGTTGGACATCGTTGGACATCGTTGGACATCGTTGGACATCGTTGGACACCGTTGGACACCGTTGGACACCGTTGGACATCGTTGGACACCGTGGGACAACGTGGGACAACGTGGGACAACGTGGGACAACGTGGGACAACGTGGGACAACGTGGGACACCGTTGGACATCGTTGGACATCGTTGGACATCGTTGGACATCGTGGGACACCGTTGGACATCGTTGGACATCGTTGGACACCGTTGGACACCGTTGGACAACGTGGGACATCGTGGGACAACGTGGGACAACGTGGGACAACGTGGGACAACGTGGGACACCGTTGGACACCGTGGGACACCGTTGGACACCGTTGGAAACCGTTGGACATCGTTGGACATCGTTGGACACCGTGGGACACCGTTGGACACCGTTGGACACCGTTGGACATCGTTGGACATCGTTGGACATCGTGGGACACCGTTGGACATCGTTGGACATCGTTGGACACCGTTGGACACCGTTGGACACCGTTGGACATCGTTGGACATCGTTGGACATCGTGGGACACCGTTGGACATCGTTGGACATCGTTGGACACCGTGGGACAACGTGGGACAACGTGGGACAACGTGGGAAACCATGGAACAACGTGGGACAACGTGGGACACCGTTGGACATCGTTGGACAACGTGGGACAACGTGGGACAACGTGGGACAACGTGGGACAACGTGGGACAACGTGGGACAACGTGGGACACCGTTGGACACCGTGGGACACCGTTGGACACCGTTGGACATCGTTGGACACCGTGGGACAACGTGGGACAACGTGGGACAACGTGGGACAACGTGGGACAACGTGGGACAACGTGGGACAACGTGGGACAACGTGGGACAACGTGGGACAACGTGGGACAACGTGGGACAACGTGGGACAACGTGGGACAACGTGGGACACCGTTGGACACCGTGGGACACCGTTGGACACCGTTGGACATCGTTGGACATCGTTGGACATCGTTGGACATCGTTGGACACCGTTGGACACCGTTGGACACCGTTGGACATCGTTGGACACCGTGGGACAACGTGGGACAACGTGGGACAACGTGGGACAACGTGGGACAACGTGGGACAACGTGGGACGACGTGGGACATCGTGGGACAACGTGGGACAACGTGGGACAACGTGGGACAACGTGGGACAACGTGGGACACCGTTGGACACCGTGGGACACCGTTGGACACCGTTGGACATCGTTGGACACCGTGGGACAACGTGGGACAACGTGGGACAACGTGGGACATCGTGGGACAACGTGGGACAACGTGGGACAACGTGGGACAACGTGGGACATCGTGGGACAACGTGGGACAACGTGGGACAACGTGGGACATCGTGGGACAACGTGGGACAACGTGGGACAACGTGGGACAACGTGGGACAACGTGGGACACCGTTGGACACCGTTGGACACCGTTGGACACCGTTGGACATCGTTGGACACCGTGGGACAACGTGGGACAACGTGGGACAACGTGGGAAACCATGGAACAACGTGGGACAACGTGGGACACCGTTGGACATCGTTGGACATCGTTGGACACCGTGGGACAACGTGGGACAACGTGGGACAACGTGGGACAACGTCGGACAACGTGGGACAACGTGGGACATCGCGGGACAACGTGGGACAACGTGGGACAACGTGGGACAACGTGGGACAACGTGGGACACCGTTGGACACCGTGGGACACCGTTGGACATCGTTGGACACCGTGGGACAACGTGGGACAACGTGGGACAACGTGGGACAACGTGGGACAACGTGGGACAACGTGGGACAACGTGGGACAACGTGGGACAACGTGGGACAACGTGGGACAACGTGGGACAACGTGGGACAACGTGGGACAACGTGGGACAACGTGGGACAACGTGGGACACCGTTGGACACCGTGGGACACCGTTGGACACCGTTGGACATCGTTGGACATAGTTGGACATCGTTGGACATCGTTGGACACCGTTGGACATCGTTGGACACCGTGGGACAACGTGGAACAACGTGGGACAACGTGGGACAACGTGGGACAACGTGGGACAACGTGGGACAACGTGGGACATCGTGGGACAACGTGGGACAACGTGGGACAACGTGGGACAACGTGGGACACCGTTGGACAACGTGGGACACCGTTGGACATCGTTGGACACCGTGGGACAACGTGGGACAACGTGGGACAACGTGGGACATCGTGGGACAACGTGGGACAACGTGGGACAACGTGGGACAACGTGGGACACCGTTGGACAACGTGGGACACCGTTGGACATCGTTGGACACCGTGGGACAACGTGGGACAACGTGGGACCACGTGGGACAACGTGGGACAACGTGGGACAACGTGGGACAACGTGGGACAACGTGGGACATCGTGGGACAACGTGGGACAACGTGGGACACCGTTGGACATCGTTGGACACCGTGGGACACCGTGGGACAACGTGGGACAACGTGGGACAACGTGGGACAACGTGGGACAACGTGGGAAACCATGGAACAACGTGGGACAACGTGGGACACCGTTGGACATCGTTGGACAACGTGGGACAACGTGGGACAACGTGGGACAACGTGGGACAACGTGGGACAACGTGGGACAACGTGGGACAACGTGGGACAACGTGGGACAACGTGGGACAACGTGGGACAACGTGGGACAACGTGGGACAACGTGGGACAACGTGGGACACCGTTGGACACCGTGGGACACCGTTGGACACCGTTGGACATCGTTGGACATCGTTGGACATCGTTGGACATCGTTGGACACCGTTGGACACCGTTGGACACCGTTGGACATCGTTGGACACCGTGGGACAACGTGGGACAACGTGGGACAACGTGGGACAACGTGGGACAACGTGGGACAACGTGGGACATCGTGGGACAACGTGGGACAACGTGGGACAACGTGGGACAACGTGGGACAACGTGGGACACCGTTGGACACCGTGGGACACCGTTGGACATCGTTGGACACCGTGGGACAACGTGGGACAACGTGGGACAACGTGGGACATCGTGGGACAACGTGGGACAACGTGGGACAACGTGGGACAACGTGGGACATCGTGGGACAACGTGGGACAACGTGGGACAACGTGGGACATCGTGGGACAACGTGGGACAACGTGGGACAACGTGGGACAACGTGGGACAACGTGGGACACCGTTGGACACCGTTGGACACCGTTGGACACCGTTGGACATCGTTGGACACCGTGGGACAACGTGGGACAACGTGGGACAACGTGGGAAACCATGGAACAACGTGGGACAACGTGGGACACCGTTGGACATCGTTGGACATCGTTGGACACCGTGGGACAACGTGGGACAACGTGGGACAACGTGGGACAACGTCGGACAACGTGGGACAACGTGGGACATCGCGGGACAACGTGGGACAACGTGGGACAACGTGGGACAACGTGGGACAACGTGGGACACCGTTGGACACCGTGGGACACCGTTGGACATCGTTGGACACCGTGGGACAACGTGGGACAACGTGGGACAACGTGGGACAACGTGGGACAACGTGGGACAACGTGGGACAACGTGGGACAACGTGGGACAACGTGGGACAACGTGGGACAACGTGGGACAACGTGGGACAACGTGGGACAACGTGGGACAACGTGGGACACCGTTGGACATCGTTGGACATCGTTGGACATCGTTGGACATCGTTGGACACCGTTGGACATCGTTGGACACCGTGGGACAACGTGGAACAACGTGGGACAACGTGGGACAACGTGGGACAACGTGGGACAACGTGGGACAACGTGGGACATCGTGGGACAACGTGGGACAACGTGGGACAACGTGGGACAACGTGGGACACCGTTGGACAACGTGGGACACCGTTGGACATCGTTGGACACCGTGGGACAACGTGGGACAACGTGGGACAACGTGGGACATCGTGGGACAACGTGGGACAACGTGGGACAACGTGGGACAACGTGGGACACCGTTGGACAACGTGGGACACCGTTGGACATCGTTGGACACCGTGGGACAACATGGGACAACGTGGGACCACGTGGGACAACGTGGGACAACGTGGGACAACGTGGGACAACGTGGGACAACGTGGGACATCGTGGGACAACGTGGGACAACGTGGGACACCGTTGGACAACGTTGGACACCGTGGGACACCGTGGGACAACGTGGGACAACGTGGGACAACGTGGGACAACGTGGGACAACGTGGGAAACCATGGAACAACGTGGGACAACGTGGGACACCGTTGGACATCGTTGGACAACGTGGGACAACGTGGGACAACGTGGGACAACGTGGGACAACGTGGGACAACGTGGGACACCGTTGGACACCGTGGGACACCGTTGGACACCGTTGGACATCGTTGGACACCGTGGGACAACGTGGGACAACGTGGGACAACGTGGGACAACGTGGGACAACGTGGGACAACGTGGGACAACGTGGGACAACGTGGGACAACGTGGGACAACGTGGGACAACGTGGGACACCGTTGGACAACGTGGGACACCGTTGGACATCGTTGGACACCGTGGGACAACGTGGGACACCGTTGGACATCGTTGGACACCGTGGGACAACGTGGGACAACGTGGGACAACTTGGGACACCGTTGGACACCGTTGGACACCGTTGGACACCGTTGGACATCGTTGGACACCGTGGGACAACGTGGGACAACGTGGGACAACGTGGGACAACGTGGGACAACGTGGGACATCGTGGGACAACGTGGGACAACGTGGGACAACGTGGGACAACGTGGGACAACGTGGGACACCGTTGGACATCGTTGGACACCGTGGGACAACGTGGGACAACGTGGGACAACGTGGGACACCGTTGGACACCGTTGGACACCGTTGGACACCGTTGGACATCGTTGGACACCGTGGGACAACGTGGGACAACGTGGGACAACGTGGGAAACCATGGAACAACGTGGGACAACGTGGGACACCTTTGGACATCGTTGGACAACGTGGGACAACGTGGGACAACGTGGGACAACGTGGGACAACGTGGGACACCGTTGGACACCGTGGGACACCGTTGGACACCGTTGGACATCGTTGGACATCGTTGGACATCGTGGGACACCGTTGGACATCGTTGGACATCGTTGGACACCGTTGGACATCGTTGGACATCGTTGGACATCGTGGGACACCGTTGGACATCGTTGGACATCGTTGGACACCGTTGGACATCGTTGGACACCGTTGGACATCGTTGGACATCGTTGGACATCGTGGGACACCGTTGGACATCGTTGGACATCGTTGGACACCGTTGGACATCTTTGGACATCGTTGGACATCGTTGGACACCGTTGGACACCGTTGGACACCGTTGGACATCGTTGGACACCGTGGGACAACGTGGGACAACGTGGGACAACGTGGGACAACGTGGGACAACGTGGGACAACGTGGGACATCGTGGGACAACGTGGGACAACGTGGGACAACGTGGGACAACGTGGGACACCGTTGGACACCGTGGGACACCGTTGGACACCGTTGGACATCGTTGGACATCGTTGGACATCGTGGGACACCGTTGGACATCGTTGGACATCGTTGGACACCGTTGGACATCGTTGGACACCGTTGGACATCGTTGGACATCGTTGGACATCGTGGGACACCGTTGGACATCGTTGGACATCGTTGGACACCGTTGGACATCGTTGGACATCGTTGGACATCGTTGGACACCGTTGGACACCGTTGGACACCGTTGGACATCGTTGGACACCGTGGGACAACGTGGGACAACGTGGGACAACGTGGGACAACGTGGGACAACGTGGGACATCGTGGGACAACGTGGGACAACGTGGGACAACGTGGGACAACGTGGGACACCGTTGGACACCGTTGGACACCGTTGGACATCGTTGGACACCGTGGGACAACGTGGGACAACGTGGGACAACGTGGGAAACCATGGAACAACGTGGGACAACGTGGGACACCGTTGGACATCGTTGGACATCGTTGGACACCGTGGGACAACGTGGGACAACGTGGGACAACGTGGGACAACGTCGGACAACGTGGGACAACGTGGGACTGCGCGGGACAACGTGGGACAACGTGGGACAACGTGGGACAACGTGGGACAACGTGGGACACCGTTGGACACCGTGGGACACCGTTGGACATCGTTGGACACCGTGGGACAACGTGGGACAACGTGGGACAACGTGGGACAACGTGGGACAACGTGGGACAACGTGGGACAACGTGGGACAACGTGGGACAACGTGGGACAACGTGGGACAACGTGGGACAACGTGGGACAACGTGGGACACCGTTGGACACCGTGGGACACCGTTGGACACCGTTGGACATCGTTGGACATCGTTGGACATCGTTGGACATCGTTGGACACCGTTGGACATCGTTGGACACCGTGGGACAACGTGGAACAACGTGGGACAACGTGGGACAACGTGGGACAACGTGGGACAACGTGGGACAACGTGGGACAACGTGGGACAACGTGGGACAACGTGGGACAACGTGGGACACCGTTGGACAACGTGGGACACCGTTGGACATCGTTGGACACCGTGGGACAACGTGGGACACCGTTGGACATCGTTGGACACCGTGGGACAACGTGGGACAACGTGGGACAACTTGGGACACCGTTGGACACCGTTGGACACCGTTGGACACCGTTGGACATCGTTGGACACCGTGGGACAACGTGGGACAACGTGGGACAACGTGGGACAACGTGGGACAACGTGGGACATCGTGGGACAACGGGGGACAACGTGGGACAACGTGGGACAACGTGGGACAACGTGGGACACCGTTGGACATCGTTGGACACCGTGGGACAACGTGGGACAACGTGGGACAACGTGGGACACCGTTGGACACCGTTGGACACCGTTGGACACCGTTGGACATCGTGGGACACCGTGGGACAACGTGGGACAACGTGGGACAACGTGGGACACCGTGGAACAACGTGGGACAACGTGGGACACCGTTGGACATCGTTGGACAACGTGGGACAGCGTGGGACAACGTGGGACAACGTGGGACAACGTGGGACAACGTGGGACAACGTGGGACACCGTTGGACACCGTGGGACACCGTTGGACACCGTTGGACATCGTTGGACATCGTTGGACATCGTGGGACACCGTTGGACATCGTTGGACATCGTTGGACACCGTTGGACATCGTTGGACACCGTTGGACATCGTTGGACATCGTTGGACATCGTGGGACACCGTTGGACATCGTTGGACATCGTTGGACACCGTTGGACATCTTTGGACATCGTTGGACATCGTTGGACACCGTTGGACACCGTTGGACACCGTTGGACATCGTTGGACACCGTGGGACAACGTGGGACAACGTGGGACAACGTGGGACAACGTGGGACAACGTGGGACATCGTGGGACAACGTGGGACAACGTGGGACAACGTGGGACAACGTGGGACACCGTTGGACACCGTGGGACACCGTTGGACACCGTTGGACATCGTTGGACATCGTTGGACATCGTGGGACACCGTTGGACATCGTTGGACATCGTTGGACACCGTTGGACATCGTTGGACACCGTTGGACATCGTTGGACATCGTTGGACATCGTGGGACACCGTTGGACATCGTTGGACATCGTTGGACACCGTTGGACATCGTTGGACATCGTTGGACATCGTTGGACACCGTTGGACACCGTTGGACACCGTTGGACATCGTTGGACACCGTGGGACAACGTGGGACAACGTGGGACAACGTGAGACAACGTGGGACAACGTGGGACATCGTGGGACAACGTGGGACAACGTGGGACAACGTGGGACAACGTGGGACACCGTTGGACACCGTTGGACACCGTTGGACACCGTTGGACATCGTTGGACACCGTGGGACAACGTGGGACAACGTGGGACAACGTGGGAAACCATGGAACAACGTGGGACAACGTGGGACACCGTTGGACATCGTTGGACATCGTTGGACACCGTGGGACAACGTGGGACAACGTGGGACAACGTGGGACAACGTCGGACAACGTGGGACAACGTGGGACATCGCGGGACAACGTGGGACAACGTGGGACAACGTGGGACAACGTGGGACAACGTGGGACACCGTTGGACACCGTGGGACACCGTTGGACATCGTTGGACACCGTGGGACAACGTGGGACAACGTGGGACAACGTGGGACAACGTGGGACAACGTGGGACAACGTGGGACAACGTGGGACAACGTGGGACAACGTGGGACAACGTGGGACAACGTGGGACAACGTGGGACAACGTGGGACAACGTGGGACACCGTTGGACACCGTGGGACACCGTTGGACACCGTTGGACATCGTTGGACATCGTTGGACATCGTTGGACATCGTTGGACACCGTTGGACACCGTTGGACACCGTGGGACAACGTGGGACAACGTGGGACATCGTGGGACAACGTGGGACAACGTGGGACAACGTGGGACAACGTGGGACATCGTGGGACAACGTGGGACAACGTGGGACAACGTGGGACAACGTGGGACACCGTTGGACAACGTGGGACACCGTTGGACATCGTTGGACACCGTGGGACAACGTGGGACAACGTGGGACAACGTGGGACATCGTGGGACAACGTGGGACAACGTGGGACAACGTGGGACAACGTGGGACACCGTTGGACAACGTGGGACACCGTTGGACATCGTTGGACACCGTGGGACAACGTGGGACAACGTGGGACCACGTGGGACAACGTGGGACAACATGGGACAACGTGGGACAACGTGGGACAACGTGGGACATCGTGGGACAACGTGGGACAACGTGGGACACCGTTGGACATCGTTGGACACCGTGGGACACCGTGGGACAACGTGGGACAACGTGGGACAACGTGGGACAACGTGGGACAACGTGGGAAACCATGGAACAACGTGGGACAACGTGGGACACCGTTGGACATCGTTGGACAACGTGGGACAACGTGGGACAACGTGGGACAACGTGGGACAACGTGGGACAACGTGGGACACCGTTGGACACCGTGGGACACCGTTGGACACCGTTGGACATCGTTGGACACCGTGGGACAACGTGGGACAACGTGGGACAACGTGGGACAACGTGGGACAACGTGGGACACCGTTGGACAACGTGGGACACCGTTGGACATCGTTGGACACCGTGGGACAACGTGGGACAACGTGGGACCACGTGGGACAACGTGGGACAACGTGGGACAACGTGGGACAACGTGGGACAACGTGGGACAACGTGGGACACCGTTGGACAACGTGGGACACCGTTGGACATCGTTGGACACCGTGGGACAACGTGGGTCACCGTTGGACATCGTTGGACACCGTGGGACAACGTGGGACAACGTGGGACAACTTGGGACACCGTTGGACACCGTTGGACACCGTTGGACACCGTTGGACATCGTTGGACACCGTGGGACAACGTGGGACAACGTGGGACAACGTGGGACAACGTGGGACAACGTGGGACAACGTGGGACAACGTGGGACATCGTGGGACAACGTGGGACACCGTGGGACACCGTGGGACACCGTTGGACACCGTTGGACATCGTTGGACACCGTGGGACAACGTGGGACAACGTGGGACAACGTGGGACAACGTGGGACAACGTGGGACAACGTGGGACACCGTTGGACACCGTTGGACACCGTTGGACACCGTTGGACATCGTTGGACACCGTGGGACAACGTGGGACAACGTGGGACAACGTGGGAAACCATGGAACAACGTGGGACAACGTGGGACACCGTTGGACATCGTTGGACAACGTGGGACAACGTGGGACAACGTGGGACAACGTGGGACAACGTGGGACAACGTGGGACAACGTGGGACACCGTTGGACACCGTGGGACACCGTTGGACACCGTTGGACATCGTTGGACATCGTTGGACATCGTGGGACACCGTTGGACATCGTTGGACATCGTTGGACACCGTTGGACATCGTTGGACACCGTTGGACATCGTTGGACATCGTTGGACATCGTGGGACACCGCTGGACATCGTTGGACATCGTTGGACACCGTTGGACATCGTTGGACAACGTGGGACAACGTGGGACAACGTGGGACAACGTGGGACATCGTGGGACAACGTGGGACAACGTGGGACAACGTGGGACAACGTGGGACAACGTGGGACACCGTTGGACACCGTGGGACACCGTTGGACACCGTTGGACATCGTCGGACACCGTGGGACAACGTGGGACAACGTGGGACAACGTGGGACAACGTGGGACAACGTGGGACAACGTGGGACAACGTGGGACAACGTGGGACAACGTTGGACATCGTTGGACACCGTGGGACAACGTGGGACAACGTGGGAAAACGTGGGACAACGTGGGACACCGTTGGACATCGCTGGACACCGTTGCACATCGTTGGACACCGTGGGACAACGTGGGACAACGTGGGACAACGTGGGACAACGTGGGACAACGTGGGACAACGTGGGACAACGTCGGACAACGTGGGACAACGTGGGACAACGTGGGACACCGTTGGACACCGTTGGACACCGTTGGACACCGTTGGACATCGTTGGACACCGTGGGACAACGTGGGACAACGTGGGACAACGTGGGAAACCATGGAACAACGTGGGACAACGTGGGACACCGTTGGACATCGTTGGACATCGTTGGACACCGTGGGACAACGTGGGACAACGTGGGAAAACGTGGGACAACGTGGGACACCGTTGGACATCGCTGGACACCGTTGGACATCGTTGGACACCGTGGGACAACGTGGGACAACGTGGGACAACGTGGGACAACGTGGGACAACGTGGGACAACGTGGGACACCGTTGGACATCGTTGGACACCGTGGGACAACGTGGGTCACCGTTGGACATCGTTGGACACCGTGGGACAACGTGGGACAACGTGGGACAACTTGGGACACCGTTGGACACCGTTGGACACCGTTGGACACCGTTGGACATCGTTGGACACCGTGGGACAACGTGGGACAACGTGGGACAACGTGGGACAACGTGGGACAACGTGGGACATCGTGGGACAACGTGGGACAACGTGGGACAACGTGGGACAACGTGGGACAACGTGGGACAACGTGGGACACCGTTGGACATCGTTGGACACCGTGGGACAACGTGGGTTACCGTTGGACATCGTTGGACACCGTGGGACAACGTGGGACAACGTGGGACAACTTGGGACACCGTTGGACACCGTTGGACACCGTTGGACACCGTTGGACATCGTTGGACACCGTGGGACAACGTGGGACAACGTGGGACAACGTGGGACAACGTGGGACAACGTGGGACATCGTGGGACAACGTGGGACAACGTGGGACAACGTGGGACAACGTGGGACAACGTGGGACACCGTTGGACATCGTTGGACACCGTGGGACAACGTGGGACAACGTGGGACAACGTGGGACACCGTTGGACACCGTTGGACACCGTTGGACACCGTTGGACATCGTTGGACACCGTGGGACAACGTGGGACAACGTGGGACAACGTGGGAAACCATGGAACAACGTGGGACAACGTGGGACACCTTTGGACATCGTTGGACAACGTGGGACAACGTGGGACAACGTGGGACAACGTGGGACAACGTGGGACAACGTGGGACAACGTGGGACACCTTTGGACACCGTGGGACACCGTTGGACACCGTTGGACATCGTTGGACATCGTTGGACATCGTGGGACACCGTTGGACATCGTTGGACATCGTTGGACACCGTTGGACATCGTTGGACATCGTGGGACACCGTTGGACATCGTTGGACATCGTTGGACACCGTTGGACATCGTTGGACATCGTTGGACATCGTTGGACACCGTTGGACACCGTTGGACACCGTTGGACATCGTTGGACACCGTGGGACAACGTGGGACAACGTGGGACAACGTGGGACAACGTGGGACAACGTGGGACATCGTGGGACAACGTGGGACAACGTGGGACAACGTGGGACAACGTGGGACAACGTGGGACACCGTTGGACACCGTGGGACACCGTTGGACACCGTTGGACATCGTTGGACACCGTGGGACAACGTGGGACAACGTGGGACAACGTGGGACAACGTGGGACATCGTGGGACAACGTGGGACAACGTGGGACAACGTGGGACAACGTGGGACATCGTGGGACAACGTGGGACAACGTGGGACAACGTGGGACATCGTGGGACAACGTGGGACAACGTGGGACAACGTGGGACAACGTGGGACAACGTGGGACACCGTTGGACACCGTTGGACACCGTTGGACACCGTTGGACATCGTTGGACACCGTGGGACAACGTGGGACAACGTAGGACAACGTGGGAAACCATGGAACAACGTGGGACAACGTGGGACACCGTTGGACATCGTTGGACATCGTTGGACACCGTGGGACAACGTGGGACAACGTGGGACAACGTGGGACAACGTCGGACAACGTGGGACAACGTGGGACATCGTGGGACAACGTGGGACAACGTGGGACAACGTGGGACAACGTGGGACAACGTGGGACACCGTTGGACACCGTGGGACACCGTTGGACACCGTTGGACATCGTTGGACACCGTGGGACAACGTGGGACAACGTGGGACAACGTGGGACAACGTGGGACATCGTGGGACAACGTGGGACAACGTGGGACAACGTGGGACAACGTTGGACATCGTTGGACACCGTGGGACAACGTGGGACAACGTGGGAAAACGTGGGACAACGTGGGACACCGTTGGACATCGCTGGACACCGTTGCACATCGTTGGACACCGTGGGACAACGTGGGACAACGTGGGACAACGTGGGACAACGTGGGACAACGTGGGACAACGTGGGACAACGTGGGACAACGTGGGACAACGTGGGACAACGTGGGACACCGTTGGACACCGTTGGACACCGTTGGACACCGTTGGACATCGTTGGACACCGTGGGACAACGTGGGACAACGTGGGACAACGTGGGAAACCATGGAACAACGTGGGACAACGTGGGACACCGTTGGACATCGTTGGACATCGTTGGACACCGTGGGACAACGTGGGACAACGTGGGAAAACGTGGGACAACGTGGGACACCGTTGGACATCGCTGGACACCGTTGGACATCGTTGGACACCGTGGGACAACGTGGGACAACGTGGGACAACGTGGGACAACGTGGGACAACGTGGGACAACGTGGGACAACGTGGGACAACGTGGGACATCGTGGGACAACGTGGGACAACGTGGGACAACGTGGGACAACGTGGGACATCGTTGGACACCGTTGGACACCGTGGGACAACGTGGGACAACGTGGGACAACGTGGGACAACGTGGGACAACGTGGGACAACGTGGGACAACGTGGGACAACGTGGGACAACGTGGGACAACGTGGGACAACGTGGGACAACGTGGGACAACGTGGGACAACGTGGGACAACGTGGGACACCGTTGGACATCGTTGGACACCGTGGGACAACGTGGGACAACGTGGGACAACGTGGGACACCGTTGGACACCGTTGGACACCGTTGGACACCGTTGGACACCGTTGGACATCGTTGGACACCGTGGGACAACGTGGGACAACGTGGGACAACGTGGGAAACCATGGAACAACGTGGGACAACGTGGGACACCGTTGGACATCGTCGGACAACGTGGGAAACCATGGAACAACGTGGGACAACGTGGGACACCGTTGGACATCGTTGGACATCGTTGGACACCGTGGGACAACGTGGGACAACGTGGGACAACGTGGGACAACGTCGGACAACGTGGGACAACGTGGGACATCGTGGGACAACGTGGGACAACGTGGGACAACGTGGGACAACGTGGGACAACGTGGGACACCGTTGGACACCGTGGGACACCGTTGGACACCGTTGGACATCGTTGGACACCGTGGGACAACGTGGGACAACGTGGGACAACGTGGGACAACGTGGGACATCGTGGGACAACGTGGGACAACGTGGGACAACGTGGGACAACGTTGGACATCGTTGGACACCGTGGGACAACGTGGGACAACGTGGGAAAACGTGGGACAACGTGGGACACCGTTGGACATCGCTGGACACCGTTGCACATCGTTGGACACCGTTGGACATCGTTGGACATCGTTGGACATCGTGGGACACCGTTGGACATCGTTGGACATCGTTGGACACCGTTGGACATCGTTGGACATCGTTGGACATCGTTGGACACCGTTGGACACCGTTGGACACCGTTGGACATCGTTGGACACCGTGGGACAACGTGGGACAACGTGGGACAACGTGGGACAACGTGGGACAACGTGGGACATCGTGGGACAACGTGGGACAACGTGGGACAACGTGGGACAACGTGGGACACCGTTGGACACCGTTGGACACCGTTGGACATCGTTGGACACCGTGGGACAACGTGGGACAACGTGGGACAACGTGGGAAACCATGGAACAACGTGGGACAACGTGGGACACCGTTGGACATCGTTGGACATCGTTGGACACCGTGGGACAACGTGGGACAACGTGGGACAACGTGGGACAACGTCGGACAACGTGGGACAACGTGGGACTTCGCGGGACAACGTGGGACAACGTGGGACAACGTGGGACAACGTGGGACAACGTGGGACACCGTTGGACACCGTGGGACACCGTTGGACATCGTTGGACACCGTGGGACAACGTGGGACAACGTGGGACAACGTGGGACAACGTGGGACAACGTGGGACAACGTGGGACAACGTGGGACAACGTGGGACAACGTGGGACAACGTGGGACAACGTGGGACAACGTGGGACAACGTGGGACAACGTGGGACACCGTTGGACACCGTGGGACACCGTTGGACACCGTTGGACATCGTTGGACATCGTTGGACATCGTTGGACATCGTTGGACACCGTTGGACATCGTTGGACACCGTGGGACAACGTGGAACAACGTGGGACAACGTGGGACAACGTGGGACAACGTGGGACAACGTGGGACAACGTGGGACAACGTGGGACAACGTGGGACAACGTGGGACAACGTGGGACACCGTTGGACAACGTGGGACACCGTTGGACATCGTTGGACACCGTGGGACACCGTTGGACACCGTGGGACACCGTTGGACATCGTTGGACACCGTGGGACAACGTGGGACAACGTGGGACATCGTTGGACACCGTTGGACATCGTTGGACACCGTTGGACATCGTTGGACATCGTTGGACATCGTGGGACACCGTTGGACATCGTTGGACATCGTTGGACACCGTTGGACATCGTTGGACATCGTTGGACATCGTTGGACACCGTTGGACACCGTTGGACACCGTTGGACATCGTTGGACACCGTGGGACAACGTGGGACAACGTGGGACAACGTGGGACAACGTGGGACAACGTGGGACATCGTGGGACAACGTGGGACAACGTGGGACAACGTGGGACAACGTGGGACACCGTTGGACACCGTTGGACACCGTTGGACATCGTTGGACACCGTGGGACAACGTGGGACAACGTGGGACAACGTGGGAAACCATGGAACAACGTGGGACAACGTGGGACACCGTTGGACATCGTTGGACATCGTTGGACACCGTGGGACAACGTGGGACAACGTGGGACAACGTGGGACAACGTCGGACAACGTGGGACAACGTGGGACTTCGCGGGACAACGTGGGACAACGTGGGACAACGTGGGACAACGTGGGACAACGTGGGACACCGTTGGACACCGTGGGACACCGTTGGACATCGTTGGACACCGTGGGACAACGTGGGACAACGTGGGACAACGTGGGACAACGTGGGACAACGTGGGACAACGTGGGACAACGTGGGACAACGTGGGACAACGTGGGACAACGTGGGACAACGTGGGACAACGTGGGACAACGTGGGACACCGTTGGACACCGTGGGACACCGTTGGACACCGTTGGACATCGTTGGACATCGTTGGACATCGTTGGACATCGTTGGACACCGTTGGACATCGTTGGACACCGTGGGACAACGTGGAACAACGTGGGACAACGTGGGACAACGTGGGACAACGTGGGACAACGTGGGACAACGTGGGACAACGTGGGACAACGTGGGACAACGTGGGACAACGTGGGACACCGTTGGACAACGTGGGACACCGTTGGACATCGTTGGACACCGTGGGACAACGTGGGACACCGTTGGACATCGTTGGACACCGTGGGACAACGTGGGACAACGTGGGACAACTTGGGACACCGTTGGACACCGTTGGACACCGTTGGACACCGTTGGACATCGTTGGACACCGTGGGACAACGTGGGACAACGTGGGACAACGTGGGACAACGTGGGACAACGTGGGACATCGTGGGACAACGTGGGACAACGTGGGACACCGTGGGACAACGTGGGACAACGTGGGACACCGTTGGACATCGTTGGACACCGTGGGACAACGTGGGACAACGTGGGACAACGTGGGACACCGTTGGACACCGTTGGACACCGTTGGACACCGTTGGACATCGTTGGACACCGTGGGACAACGTGGGACAACGTGGGACAACGTGGGAAACCATGGAACAACGTGGGACAACGTGGGACACCTTTGGACATCGTTGGACAACGTGGGACAGCGTGGGACAACGTGGGACAACGTGGGACAACGTGGGACAACGTGGGACAACGTGGGACACCGTTGGACACCGTGGGACACCGTTGGACACCGTTGGACATCGTTGGACATCGTTGGACATCGTGGGACACCGTTGGACATCGTGGGACATCGTTGGACACCGTTGGACATCGTTGGACACCGTTGGACATCGTTGGACATCGTTGGACATCGTGGGACACCGTTGGACATCGTTGGACATCGTTGGACACCGTTGGACATCTTTGGACATCGTTGGACATCGTTGGACACCGTTGGACACCGTTGGACACCGTTGGACATCGTTGGACACCGTGGGACAACGTGGGACAACGTGGGACAACGTGGGACAACGTGGGACAACGTGGGACATCGTGGGACAACGTGGGACAACGTGGGACAACGTGGGACAACGTGGGACACCGTTGGACACCGTGGGACACCGTTGGACACCGTTGGACATCGTTGGACATCGTTGGACATCGTGGGACACCGTTGGACATCGTTGGACATCGTTGGACACCGTTGGACATCGTTGGACACCGTTGGACATCGTTGGACATCGTTGGACATCGTGGGACACCGTTGGACATCGTTGGACATCGTTGGACACCGTTGGACATCGTTGGACATCGTTGGACATCGTTGGACACCGTTGGACACCGTTGGACACCGTTGGACATCGTTGGACACCGTGGGACAACGTGGGACAACGTGGGACAACGTGAGACAACGTGGGACAACGTGGGACATCGTGGGACAACGTGGGACAACGTGGGACAACGTGGGACAACGTGGGACACCGTTGGACACCGTTGGACACCGTTGGACACCGTTGGACATCGTTGGACACCGTGGGACAACGTGGGACAACGTGGGACAACGTGGGAAACCATGGAACAACGTGGGACAACGTGGGACACCGTTGGACATCGTTGGACATCGTTGGACACCGTGGGACAACGTGGGACAACGTGGGACAACGTGGGACAACGTCGGACAACGTGGGACAACGTGGGACATCGCGGGACAACGTGGGACAACGTGGGACAACGTGGGACAACGTGGGACAACGTGGGACACCGTTGGACACCGTGGGACACCGTTGGACATCGTTGGACACCGTGGGACAACGTGGGACAACGTGGGACAACGTGGGACAACGTGGGACAACGTGGGACAACGTGGGACAACGTGGGACAACGTGGGACAACGTGGGACAACGTGGGACAACGTGGGACAACGTGGGACAACGTGGGACAACGTGGGACACCGTTGGACACCGTGGGACACCGTTGGACACCGTTGGACATCGTTGGACATCGTTGGACATCGTTGGACATCGTTGGACACCGTTGGACATCGTTGGACACCGTGGGACAACGTGGAACAACGTGGGACATCGTGGGACAACGTGGGACAACGTGGGACAACGTGGGACAACGTGGGACATCGTGGGACAACGTGGGACAACGTGGGACAACGTGGGACAACGTGGGACACCGTTGGACAACGTGGGACACCGTTGGACATCGTTGGACACCGTGGGACAACGTGGGACAACGTGGGACAACGTGGGACATCGTGGGACAACGTGGGACAACGTGGGACAACGTGGGACAACGTGGGACACCGTTGGACAACGTGGGACACCGTTGGACATCGTTGGACACCGTGGGACAACGTGGGACAACGTGGGACCACGTGGGACAACGTGGGACAACGTGGGACAACGTGGGACAACGTGGGACAACGTGGGACATCGTGGGACAACGTGGGACAACGTGGGACACCGTTGGACATCGTTGGACACCGTGGGACACCGTGGGACAACGTGGGACAACGTGGGACAACGTGGGACAACGTGGGACAACGTGGGAAACCATGGAACAACGTGGGACAACGTGGGACACCGTTGGACATCGTTGGACAACGTGGGACAACGTGGGACAACGTGGGACAACGTGGGACAACGTGGGACAACGTGGGACACCGTTGGACACCGTGGGACACCGTTGGACACCGTTGGACATCGTTGGACACCGTGGGACAACGTGGGACAACGTGGGACAACGTGGGACAACGTGGGACAACGTGGGACACCGTTGGACAACGTGGGACACCGTTGGACATCGTTGGACACCGTGGGACAACGTGGGACAACGTGGGACCACGTGGGACAACGTGGGACAACGTGGGACAACGTGGGACAACGTGGGACAACGTGGGACAACGTGGGACACCGTTGGACAACGTGGGACACCGTTGGACATCGTTGGACACCGTGGGACAACGTGGGTCACCGTTGGACATCGTTGGACACCGTGGGACAACGTGGGACAACGTGGGACAACTTGGGACACCGTTGGACACCGTTGGACACCGTTGGACACCGTTGGACATCGTTGGACACCGTGGGACAACGTGGGACAACGTGGGACAACGTGGGACAACGTGGGACAACGTGGGACAACGTGGGACAACGTGGGACATCGTGGGACAACGTGGGACACCGTTGGACACCGTGGGACACCGTTGGACACCGTTGGACATCGTTGGACACCGTGGGACAACGTGGGACAACGTGGGACAACGTGGGACAACGTGGGACAACGTGGGACAACGTGGGACACCGTTGGACACCGTTGGACACCGTTGGACACCGTTGGACATCGTTGGACACCGTGGGACAACGTGGGACAACGTGGGACAACGTGGGAAACCATGGAACAACGTGGGACAACGTGGGACACCTTTGGACATCGTTGGACAACGTGGGACAACGTGGGACAACGTGGGACAACGTGGGACAACGTGGGACAACGTGGGACAACGTGGGACACCGTTGGACACCGTGGGACACCGTTGGACACCGTTGGACATCGTTGGACATCGTTGGACATCGTGGGACACCGTTGGACATCGTTGGACATCGTTGGACACCGTTGGACATCGTTGGACACCGTTGGACATCGTTGGACATCGTTGGACATCGTGGGACACCGCTGGACATCGTTGGACATCGTTGGACACCGTTGGACATCGTTGGACAACGTGGGACAACGTGGGACAACGTGGGACAACGTGGGACATCGTGGGACAACGTGGGACAACGTGGGACAACGTGGGACAACGTGGGACAACGTGGGACACCGTTGGACACCGTGGGACACCGTTGGACACCGTTGGACATCGTCGGACACCGTGGGACAACGTGGGACAACGTGGGACAACGTGGGACAACGTGGGACATCGTGGGACAACGTGGGACAACGTGGGACAACGTGGGACAACGTTGGACAACGTTGGACACCGTGGGACAACGTGGGACAACGTGGGAAAACGTGGGACAACGTGGGACACCGTTGGACATCGCTGGACACCGTTGCACATCGTTGGACACCGTGGGACAACGTGGGACAACGTGGGACAACGTGGGACAACGTGGGACAACGTGGGACAACGTGGGACAACGTCGGACAACGTGGGACAACGTGGGACAACGTGGGACACCGTTGGACACCGTTGGACACCGTTGGACACCGTTGGACATCGTTGGACACCGTGGGACAACGTGGGACAACGTGGGACAACGTGGGAAACCATGGAACAACGTGGGACAACGTGGGACACCGTTGGACATCGTTGGACATCGTTGGACACCGTGGGACAACGTGGGACAACGTGGGAAAACGTGGGACAACGTGGGACACCGTTGGACATCGCTGGACACCGTTGGACATCGTTGGACACCGTGGGACAACGTGGGACAACGTGGGACAACGTGGGACAACGTGGGACAACGTGGGACACCGTTGGACATCGTTGGACACCGTGGGACAACGTGGGTCACCGTTGGACATCGTTGGACACCGTGGGACAACGTGGGACAACGTGGGACAACTTGGGACACCGTTGGACACCGTTGGACACCGTTGGACACCGTTGGACATCGTTGGACACCGTGGGACAACGTGGGACAACGTGGGACAACGTGGGACAACGTGGGACAACGTGGGACATCGTGGGACAACGTGGGACAACGTGGGACAACGTGGGACAACGTGGGACAACGTGGGACAACGTGGGACACCGTTGGACATCGTTGGACACCGTGGGACAACGTGGGTCACCGTTGGACATCGTTGGACACCGTGGGACAACGTGGGACAACGTGGGACAACTTGGGACACCGTTGGACACCGTTGGACACCGTTGGACACCGTTGGACATCGTTGGACACCGTGGGACAACGTGGGACAACGTGGGACAACGTGGGACAACGTGGGACAACGTGGGACATCGTGGGACAACGTGGGACAACGTGGGACAACGTGGGACAACGTGGGACAACGTGGGACACCGTTGGACATCGTTGGACACCGTGGGACAACGTGGGACAACGTGGGACAACGTGGGACACCGTTGGACACCGTTGGACATCGTTGGACACCGTTGGACATCGTTGGACACCGTGGGACAACGTGGGACAACGTGGGACAACGTGGGAAACCATGGAACAACGTGGGACAACGTGGGACACCTTTGGACATCGTTGGACAACGTGGGACAACGTGGGACAACGTGGGACAACGTGGGACAACGTGGGACAACGTGGGACAACGTGGGACACCTTTGGACACCGTGGGACACCGTTGGACACCGTTGGACATCGTTGGACATCGTTGGACATCGTGGGACACCGTTGGACATCGTTGGACATCGTTGGACACCGTTGGACATCGTTGGACATCGTGGGACACCGTTGGACATCGTTGGACATCGTTGGACACCGTTGGACATCGTTGGACATCGTTGGACATCGTTGGACACCGTTGGACACCGTTGGACACCGTTGGACATCGTTGGACACCGTGGGACAACGTGGGACAACGTGGGACAACGTGGGACAACGTGGGACAACGTGGGACATCGTGGGACAACGTGGGACAACGTGGGACAACGTGGGACAACGTGGGACAACGTGGGACACCGTTGGACACCGTGGGACACCGTTGGACACCGTTGGACATCGTTGGACACCGTGGGACAACGTGGGACAACGTGGGACAACGTGGGACATCGTGGGACAACGTGGGACAACGTGGGACAACGTGGGACAACGTGGGACATCGTGGGACAACGTGGGACAACGTGGGACAACGTGGGACATCGTGGGACAACGTGGGACAACGTGGGACAACGTGGGACAACGTGGGACAACGTGGGACACCGTTGGACACCGTTGGACACCGTTGGACACCGTTGGACATCGTTGGACACCGTGGGACAACGTGGGACAACGTAGGACAACGTGGGAAACCATGGAACAACGTGGGACAACGTGGGACACCGTTGGACATCGTTGGACATCGTTGGACACCGTGGGACAACGTGGGACAACGTGGGACAACGTGGGACAACGTCGGACAACGTGGGACAACGTGGGACATCGTGGGACAACGTGGGACAACGTGGGACAACGTGGGACAACGTGGGACAACGTGGGACACCGTTGGACACCGTGGGACACCGTTGGACACCGTTGGACATCGTTGGACACCGTGGGACAACGTGGGACAACGTGGGACAACGTGGGACAACGTGGGACATCGTGGGACAACGTGGGACAACGTGGGACAACGTGGGACAACGTTGGACATCGTTGGACACCGTGGGACAACGTGGGACAACGTGGGAAAACGTGGGACAACGTGGGACACCGTTGGACATCGCTGGACACCGTTGCACATCGTTGGACACCGTGGGACAACGTGGGACAACGTGGGACAACGTGGGACAACGTGGGACAACGTGGGACAACGTGGGACAACGTCGGACAACGTGGGACAACGTGGGACAACGTGGGACACCGTTGGACACCGTTGGACACCGTTGGACACCGTTGGACATCGTTGGACACCGTGGGACAACGTGGGACAACGTGGGACAACGTGGGAAACCATGGAACAACGTGGGACAACGTGGGACACCGTTGGACATCGTTGGACATCGTTGGACACCGTGGGACAACGTGGGACAACGTGGGAAAACGTGGGACAACGTGGGACACCGTTGGACATCGCTGGACACCGTTGGACATCGTTGGACACCGTGGGACAACGTGGGACAACGTGGGACAACGTGGGACAACGTGGGACAACGTGGGACAACGTGGGACAACGTGGGACAACGTGGGACAACGTGGGACAACGTGGGACAACGTGGGACAACGTGGGACAACGTGGGACATCGTTGGACACCGTTGGACACCGTGGGACAACGTGGGACAACGTGGGACAACGTGGGACAACGTGGGACAACGTGGGACAACGTGGGACAACGTGGGACAACGTGGGACAACGTGGGACAACGTGGGACAACGTGGGACAACGTGGGACAACGTGGGACATCGTGGGACAACGTGGGACAACGTGGGACAACGTGGGACAACGTGGGACAACGTGGGACACCGTTGGACATCGTTGGACACCGTGGGACAACGTGGGACAACGTGGGACACCGTTGGACACCGTTGGACACCGTTGGACACCGTTGGACACCGTTGGACATCGTTGGACACCGTGGGACAACGTGGGACAACGTGGGACAACGTGGGAAACCATGGAACAACGTGGGACAACGTGGGACACCGTTGGACATCGTCGGACAACGTGGGAAACCATGGAACAACGTGGGACAACGTGGGACACCGTTGGACATCGTTGGACATCGTTGGACACCGTGGGACAACGTGGGACAACGTGGGACAACGTGGGACAACGTCGGACAACGTGGGACAACGTGGGACATCGTGGGACAACGTGGGACAACGTGGGACAACGTGGGACAACGTGGGACAACGTGGGACACCGTTGGACACCGTGGGACACCGTTGGACACCGTTGGACATCGTTGGACACCGTGGGACAACGTGGGACAACGTGGGACAACGTGGGACAACGTGGGACATCGTGGGACAACGTGGGACAACGTGGGACAACGTGGGACAACGTTGGACATCGTTGGACACCGTGGGACAACGTGGGACAACGTGGGAAAACGTGGGACAACGTGGGACACCGTTGGACATCGCTGGACACCGTTGCACATCGTTGGACACCGTGGGACAACGTGGGACAACGTGGGACAACGTGGGACAACGTGGGACATCGTGGGACAACGTGGGACAACGTCGGACAACGTGGGACAACGTGGGACAACGTGGGACACCGTTGGACACCGTTGGACACCGTTGGACACCGTTGGACATCGTTGGACACCGTGGGACAACGTGGGACAACGTGGGACAACGTGGGAAACCATGGAACAACGTGGGACAACGTGGGACACCGTTGGACATCGTTGGACATCGTTGGACACCGTGGGACAACGTGGGACAACGTGGGAAAACGTGGGACAACGTGGGACACCGTTGGACATCGCTGGACACCGTTGGACATCGTTGGACACCGTGGGACAACGTGGGACAACGTCGGACAACGTGGGACAACGTGGGACAACGTGGGACAACGTGGGACAACGTGGGACAACGTGGGACAACGTGGGACAACGTGGGACAACGCGGGACATCGTGGGACAACGTGGGACAACGTGGGACAACGTGGGACAACGTGGGACATCGTTGGACACCGTTGGACACCGTGGGACAACGTGGGACAACGTGGGACAACGTGGAACAACGTGGGACAACGTGGGACAACGTGGGACAACGTGGGACAACGTGGGACACCGTTGGACATCGTTGGACACCGTGGGACAACGTGGGACAACGTGGGACAACGTGGGACACCGTTGGACACCGTTGGACACCGTTGGACACCGTTGGACACCGTTGGACATCGTTGGACACCGTGGGACAACGTGGGACAACGTGGGACAACGTGGGAAACCATGGAACAACGTGGGACAACGTGGGACACCGTTGGACATCGTCGGACAACGTGGGACAACGTGGGACAACGTGGGACAACGTGGGACAACGTGGGACAACGTGGGACAACGTGGGACACCGTTGGACACCGTGGGACACCGTTGGACACCGTTGGACATCGTTGGACACCGTGGGACAACGTGGGACAACGTGGGACAACGTGGGACAACGTGGGACAACGTGGGACAACGTGGGACAACGTGGGACAACGTGGGACAACGTGGGACAACGTGGGACAACGTGGGACATCGTGGGACAACGTGGGACAACGTGGGACAACGTGGGACATCGTGGGACAACGTGGGACAACGTGGGACAACGTGGGACACCGTTGGACACCGTTGGACACCGTTGGACACCGTTGGACATCGTTGGACACCGTGGGACAACGTGGGACAACGTGGGACAACGTGGGAAACCATGGAACAACGTGGGACAACGTGGGACACCGTTGGACATCGTTGGACATCGTTGGACACCGTGGGACAACGTGGGACAACGTGGGAAAACGTGGGACAACGTGGGACACCGTTGGACATCGCTGGACACCGTTGGACATCGTTGGACACCGTGGGACAACGTGGGACAACGTGGGACAACGTGGGACAACGTGGGACAACGTGGGACAACGTGGGACAACGTGGGACAACGTGGGACAACGTGGGACAACGTGGGACACCGTTGGACATCGTTGGACATCGTTGGACACCGTGGGACAACGTGGGACAACGTGGGACAACGTGGGACAACGTGGGACAACGTGGGACATCGTGGGACAACGTGGGACAACGTGGGACAACGTGGGACAACGTGGGACAACGTGGGACACCGTTGGACACCGTGGGACACCGTTGGACACCGTTGGACATCGTTGGACACCGTGGGACAACGTGGGACAACGTGGGACAACGTGGGACAACGTGGGACATCGTGGGACAACGTGGGACAACGTGGGACAACGTGGGACAACGTTGGACATCGTTGGACACCGTGGGACAACGTGGGACAACGTGGGAAAACGTGGGACAACGTGGGACACCGTTGTACATCGCTGGACACCGTTGCACATCGTTGGACACCGTGGGACAACGTGGGACAACGTGGGACAACGTGGGACAACGTGGGACAACGTGGGACAACGTGGGACAACGTCGGACAACGTGGGACAACGTGGGACAACGTGGGACACCGTTGGACACCGTTGGACACCGTTGGACACCGTTGGACATCGTTGGACACCGTGGGACAACGTGGGACAACGTGGGACAACGTGGGAAACCATGGAACAACGTGGGACAACGTGGGACACCGTTGGACATCGTTGGACATCGTTGGACACCGTGGGACAACGTGGGACAACGTGGGAAAACGTGGGACAACGTGGGACACCGTTGGACATCGCTGGACACCGTTGGACATCGTTGGACACCGTGGGACAACGTGGGACAACGTGGGACAACGTGGGACAACGTGGGACAACGTGGGACAACGTGGGACAACGTGGGACAACGTGGGACAACGTGGGACAACGTGGGACAACGTGGGACAACGTGGGACATCGTGGGACAACGTGGGACAACGTGGGACAACGTGGGACAACGTGGGACATCGTTGGACACCGTTGGACACCGTGGGACAACGTGGGACAACGTGGGACAACGTGGGACAACGTGGGACAACGTGGGACAACGTGGGACAACGTGGGACAACGTGGGACAACGTGGGACAACGTGGGACAACGTGGGACAACGTGGGACAACGTGGGACAACGTGGGACAACGTGGGACACCGTTGGACATCGCTGGACACCGTTGCACATCGTTGGACACCGTGGGACAACGTGGGACAACGTGGGACAACGTGGGACAACGTGGGACAACGTGGGACAACGTGGGACAACGTCGGACAACGTGGGACAACGTGGGACAACGTGGGACACCGTTGGACACCGTTGGACACCGTTGGACACCGTTGGACATCGTTGGACACCGTGGGACAACGTGGGACAACGTGGGACAACGTGGGACAACGTGGGACACCGTTGGACATCGTTGGACAACGTGGGACACCGTTGGACATCGTTGGACACCGTGGGACAACGTGGGACAACGTGGGACACCGTTGGACACCGTTGGACATCGTTGGACACCGTGGGACAACGTGGGACAACGTGGGACAACGTGGGAAACCATGGAACAACGTGGGACAACGTGGGACACCGTTGGACATCGTTGGACAACGTGGGACAACGTGGGACAACGTGGGACAACGTGGGACAACGTGGGACAACGTGGGACAACGTGGGACACCGTTGGACACCGTGGGACACCGTTGGACACCGTTGGACATCGTTGGACACCGTGGGACAACGTGGGACAACGTGGGACAACGTGGGACAACGTGGGAAACCATGGAACAACGTGGGACAACGTGGGACACCGTTGGACATCGTTGGACAACGTGGGACAACGTGGGACAACGTGGGACAACGTGGGACAACGTGGGACAACGTGGGACACCGTTGGACACCGTGGGACACCGTTGGACACCGTTGGACATCGTTGGACACCGTGGGACAACGTGGGACAACGTGGGACAACGTGGGACAACGTGGGACAACGTGGGACAACGTGGGACAACGTGGGACAACGTGGGACAACGTGGGACAACGTGGGACAACGTGGGACAACGTGGGACAACGTGGGACAACGTGGGACACCGTTGGACAACGTGGGACACCGTTGGACATCGTTGGACACCGTGGGACAACGTGGGACAACGTGGGACAACGTGGGACAACGTGGGACAACGTGGGACACCGTTGGACATCGTTGGACATCGTTGGACATCGTGGGACACCGTTGGACATCGTTGGACATCGTTGGACACCGTTGGACAACGTGGGACATCGTGGGACAACGTGGGACAACGTGGGACAACGTGGGACAACGTGGGACACCGTTGGACACCGTGGGACACCGTTGGACACCGTTGGACACCGTTGGACATCGTTGGACATCGTTGGACATCGTGGGACACCGTTGGACATCGTTGGACATCGTTGGACACCGTTGGACATCGTTGGACACCGTTGGACATCGTTGGACATCGTTGGACATCGTGGGACACCGTTGGACATCGTTGGACATCGTTGGACACCGTTGGACATCGTTGGACATCGTTGGACATCGTTGGACACCGTTGGACACCGTTGGACACCGTTGGACATCGTTGGACACCGTGGGACAACGTGGGACAACGTGGGACAACGTGGGACAACGTGGGACAACGTGGGACAACGTGGGACATCGTGGGACAACGTGGGACAACGTGGGACAACGTGGGACAACGTGGGACAACGTGGGACACCGTTGGACACCGTGGGACACCGTTGGACACCGTTGGACATCGTTGGACACCGTGGGACAACGTGGGACAACGTGGGACAACGTGGGACAACGTGGGACAACGTGGGACAACGTGGGACAACGTGGGACAACGTGGGACAACGTGGGACAACGTGGGACAACGTGGGACATCGTGGGACAACGTGGGACAACGTGGGACAACGTGGGACAACGTGGGACAACGTGGGACACCGTTGGACACCGTTGGACACCGTTGGACACCGTTGGACATCGTTGGACACCGTGGGACAACGTGGGACAACGTGGGACAACGTGGGAAACCGTGGAACAACGTGGGACAACGTGGGACACCGTTGGACATCGTTGGACATCGTTGGACACCGTGGGACAACGTGGGACAACGTGGGACAACGTGGGACAACGTCGGACAACGTGGGACAACGTGGGACATCGTGGGACAACGTGGGACAACGTGGGACAACGTGGGACAACGTGGGACAACGTGGGACACCGTTGGACACCGTGGGACACCGTTGGACACCGTTGGACATCGTTGGACACCGTGGGACAACGTGGGACAACGTGGGACAACGTGGGACAACGTGGGACATCGTGGGACAACGTGGGACAACGTGGGACAACGTTGGACATCGTTGGACACCGTGGGACAACGTGGGACAACGTGGGAAAACGTGGGACAACGTGGGACACCGTTGGACATCGCTGGACACCGTTGGACATCGTTGGACACCGTGGGACAACGTGGGACAACGTGGGACAACGTGGGACAACGTGGGACAACGTGGGACAACGTCGGACAACGTGGGACACCGTTGGACACCGTTGGACACCGTTGGACACCGTTGGACATCGTTGGACACCGTGGGACAACGTGGGACAACGTGGGACAACGTGGGAAACCATGGAACAACGTGGGACAACGTGGGACACCGTTGGACATCGTTGGACATCGTTGGACACCGTGGGACAACGTGGGACAACGTGGGAAAACGTGGGACAACGTGGGACACCGTTGGACATCGCTGGACACCGTTGGACATCGTTGGACACCGTGGGACAACGTGGGACAACGTGGGACAACGTGGGACAACGTGGGACAACGTGGGACAACGTGGGACAACGTGGGACAACGTGGGACAACGTGGGACAACGTGGGACAACGTGGGACATCGTGGGACAACGTGGGACAACGTGGGACAACGTGGGACAACGTTGGACATCGTTGGACACCGTGGGACAACGTGGGACAACGTGGGAAAACGTGGGACAACGTGGGACACCGTTGGACATCGCTGGACACCGTTGGACACCGTTGGACATCGTTGGACACCGTTGGACATCGTTGGACACCGTTGGACGACGTTGGACACCGTTGGACATCGTTGGACATCGTTGGACACCGTTGGACATCGTTGGACAACGTGGGACAACGTGGGAAACCATGGAACAACGTGGGACAACGTGGGACACCGTTGGACATCGTCGGACAACGTGGGACAACGTGGGACAACGTGGGACGACGTGGGACAACGTGGGACAACGTCGGACAACGTGGGACAACGTGGGACATCGTGGGACAACGTGGGACAACGTGGGACAACGTGGGACAACGTGGGACAACGTGGGACAACGTGGGACAACGTGGGACATCGTGGGACAACGTGGGACAACGTGGGACAACGTGGGACACCGTTGGACACCGTTGGACACCGTTGGACACCGTTGGACACCGTTGGACATCGTTGGACACCGTGGGACAACGTGGGACAACGTGGGACAACGTGGGAAACCATGGAACAACGTGGGACAACGTGGGACACCGTTGGACATCGTCGGACAACGTGGGACAACGTGGGACAACGTGGGACAACGTGGGACAACGTGGGACAACGTGGGACACCGTGGGACAACGTGGGACAACGTGGGACAACGTGGGACAACGTGGGACAACGTGGGACAACGTGGGACAACGTGGGACAACGTGGGACAACGTGGGACATCGTGGGACAACGTGGGACAACGTGGGACAACGTGGGACAACGTGGGACATCGTTGGACACCGTTGGACACCGTGGGACAACGTGGGACAACGTGGGACAACGTGGGACAACGTGGGACAACGTGGGACAACGTGGGACAACGTGGGACAACGTGGGACAACGTGGGACAACGTGGGACAACGTGGGACAACGTGGGACAACGTGGGACATCGTGGGACAACGTGGGACAACGTGGGACAACGTGGGACAACGTGGGACAACGTGGGACACCGTTGGACATCGTTGGACACCGTGGGACAACGTGGGACAACGTGGGACAACGTGGGACACCGTTGGACACCGTTGGACACCGTTGGACACCGTTGGACACCGTTGGACATCGTTGGACACCGTGGGACAACGTGGGACAACGTGGGACAACGTGGGAAACCATGGAACAACGTGGGACAACGTGGGACACCGTTGGACATCGTCGGACAACGTGGGACAACGTGGGACAACGTGGGACAACGTGGGACAACGTGGGACAACGTGGGACAACGTGGGACAACGTGGGACAACGTGGGACACCGTTGGACACCGTGGGACACCGTTGGACACCGTTGGACATCGTTGGACACCGTGGGACAACGTGGGACAACGTGGGACAACGTGGGACAACGTGGGACAACGTGGGACAACGTGGGACAACGTGGGACAACGTGGGACAACGTGGGACAACGTGGGACAACGTGGGACATCGTGGGACAACGTGGGACAACGTGGGACAACGTGGGACAACGTGGGACACCGTTGGACAACGTGGGACACCGTTGGACATCGTTGGACACCGTGGGACAACGTGGGACAACGTGGGACAACGTGGGACATCGTGGGACAACGTGGGACAACGTGGGACAACGTGGGACAACGTGGGACAACGTGGGACACCGTTGGACACCGTTGGACACCGTTGGACACCGTTGGACATCGTTGGACACCGTGGGACAACGTGGGACAACGTGGGACAACGTGGGAAACCATGGAACAACGTGGGACAACGTGGGACACCGTTGGACATCGTTGGACATCGTTGGACACCGTGGGACAACGTGGGACAACGTGGGAAAACGTGGGACAAAGTGGGACACCGTTGGACATCGCTGGACACCGTTGGACATCGTTGGACACCGTGGGACAACGTGGGACAACGTGGGACAACGTGGGACAACGTGGGACAACGTGGGACAACGTGGGACAACGTGGGACAACGTGGGACAACGTGGGACAACGTGGGACAACGTGGGACATCGTGGGACAACGTGGGACAACGTGGGACAACGTGGGACAACGTGGGACATCGTTGGACACCGTTGGACACCGTGGGACAACGTGGGACAACGTGGGACAACGTGGGACAACGTGGGACAACGTGGGACAACGTGGGACAACGTGGGACAACGTGGGACAACGTGGGACAACGTGGGACAACGTGGGACAACGTGGGACAACGTGGGACAACGTGGGACATCGTGGGACAACGTGGGACAACGTGGGACAACGTGGGACAACGTGGGACAACGTGGGACACCGTTGGACATCGTTGGACAACGTGGGACACCGTTGGACATCGTTGGACACCGTGGGACAACGTGGGACAACGTGGGACACCGTTGGACACCGTTGGACATCGTTGGACACCGTGGGACAACGTGGGACAACGTGGGACAACGTGGGAAACCATGGAACAACGTGGGACAACGTGGGACACCGTTGGACATCGTTGGACAACGTGGGACAACGTGGGACAACGTGGGACAACGTGGGACAACGTGGGACAACGTGGGACAACGTGGGACACCGTTGGACACCGTGGGACACCGTTGGACACCGTTGGACATCGTTGGACACCGTGGGACAACGTGGGACAACGTGGGACAACGTGGGACAACGTGGGAAACCATGGAACAACGTGGGACAACGTGGGACACCGTTGGACATCGTTGGACAACGTGGGACAACGTGGGACAACGTGGGACAACGTGGGACAACGTGGGACAACGTGGGACACCGTTGGACCTTGTGGGACACCGTTGGACACCGTTGGACATCGTTGGACACCGTGGGACAACGTGGGACAACGTGGGACAACGTGGGACAACGTGGGACAACGTGGGACAACGTGGGACAACGTGGGACAACGTGGGACAACGTGGGACAACGTGGGACAACGTGGGACAACGTGGGACACCGTTGGACAACGTGGGACACCGTTGGACATCGTTGGACACCGTGGGACAACGTGGGACAACGTGGGACAACGTGGGACAACGTGGGACAACGTGGGACACCGTTGGACATCGTTGGACATCGTTGGACATCGTGGGACACCGTTGGACATCGTTGGACATCGTTGGACACCGTTGGACACCGTTGGACAACGTGGGACATCGTGGGACAACGTGGGACAACGTGGGACAACGTGGGACAACGTGGGACACCGTTGGACACCGTGGGA
Organism: Bombus terrestris; assembly: GCF_910591885.1. NCBI lineage: Eukaryota > Metazoa > Arthropoda > Insecta > Hymenoptera > Apidae > Bombus > Bombus terrestris. The sequence goes on from NW_025963588.1 coordinate 277,006, forward strand.
CACCGTTGGACACCGTTGGACACCGTTGGACATCGTTGGACATCGTTGGACATCGTGGGACACCGTTGGACATCGTTGGACATCGTTGGACACCGTTGGACATCGTTGGACACCGTTGGACATCGTTGGACATCGTTGGACATCGTGGGACACCGTTGGACATCGTTGGACATCGTTGGACACCGTTGGACATCGTTGGACATCGTTGGACATCGTTGGACACCGTTGGACACCGTTGGACACCGTTGGACATCGTTGGACACCGTGGGACAACGTGGGACAACGTGGGACAACGTGGGACAACGTGGGACAACGTGGGACAACGTGGGACATCGTGGGACAACGTGGGACAACGTGGGACAACGTGGGACAACGTGGGACAACGTGGGACACCGTTGGACACCGTGGGACACCGTTGGACACCGTTGGACATCGTTGGACACCGTGGGACAACGTGGGACAACGTGGGACAACGTGGGACAACGTGGGACAACGTGGGACAACGTGGGACAACGTGGGACAACGTGGGACAACGTGGGACAACGTGGGACATCGTGGGACAACGTGGGACAACGTGGGACAACGTGGGACAACGTGGGACAACGTGGGACACCGTTGGACACCGTTGGACACCGTTGGACACCGTTGGACATCGTTGGACACCGTGGGACAACGTGGGACAACGTAGGACAACGTGGGAAACCATGGAACAACGTGGGACAACGTGGGACACCGTTGGACATCGTTGGACATCGTTGGACACCGTGGGACAACGTGGGACAACGTGGGACAACGTGGGACAACGTCGGACAACGTGGGACAACGTGGGACATCGTGGGACAACGTGGGACAACGTGGGACAACGTGGGACAACGTGGGACAACGTGGGACACCGTTGGACACCGTGGGACACCGTTGGACACCGTTGGACATCGTTGGACACCGTGGGACAACGTGGGACAACGTGGGACAACGTGGGACAACGTGGGACATCGTGGGACAACGTGGGACAACGTGGGACAACGTGGGACAACGTTGGACATCGTTGGACACCGTGGGACAACGTGGGACAACGTGGGAAAACGTGGGACAACGTGGGACACCGTTGGACATCGCTGGACACCGTTGGACATCGTTGGACACCGTGGGACAACGTGGGACAACGTGGGACAACGTGGGACAACGTGGGACAACGTGGGACAACGTGGGACAACGTCGGACAACGTGGGACACCGTTGGACACCGTTGGACACCGTTGGACACCGTTGGACATCGTTGGACACCGTGGGACAACGTGGGACAACGTGGGACAACGTGGGAAACCATGGAACAACGTGGGACAACGTGGGACACCGTTGGACATCGTTGGACATCGTTGGACACCGTGGGACAACGTGGGACAACGTGGGAAAACGTGGGACAACGTGGGACACCGTTGGACATCGCTGGACACCGTTGGACATCGTTGGACACCGTGGGACAACGTGGGACAACGTGGGACAACGTGGGACAACGTGGGACAACGTGGGACAACGTGGGACAACGTGGGACAACGTGGGACAACGTGGGACAACGTGGGACAACGTGGGACATCGTGGGACAACGTGGGACAACGTGGGACAACGTGGGACAACGTTGGACATCGTTGGACACCGTGGGACAACGTGGGACAACGTGGGAAAACGTGGGACAACGTGGGACACCGTTGGACATCGCTGGACACCGTTGGACATCGTTGGACACCGTGGGACAACGTGGGACAACGTGGGACAACGTGGGACAACGTGGGACAACGTGGGACAACGTGGGACAACGTCGGACAACGTGGGACACCGTTGGACACCGTTGGACACCGTTGGACACCGTTGGACATCGTTGGACACCGTGGGACACCGTTGGACACCGTTGGACACCGTTGGACACCGTTGGACATCGTTGGACACCGTGGGACAACGTGGGACAACGTGGGACAACGTGGGAAACCATGGAACAACGTGGGACAACGTGGGACACCGTTGGACATCGTCGGACAACGTGGGACAACGTGGGACAACGTGGGACAACGTGGGACAACGTGGGACAACGTCGGACAACGTGGGACAACGTGGGACATCGTGGGACAACGTGGGACAACGTGGGACAACGTGGGACAACGTGGGACAACGTGGGACACCGTTGGACACCGTGGGACACCGTTGGACACCGTTGGACATCGTTGGACACCGTGGGACAACGTGGGACAACGTGGGACAACGTGGGACAACGTGGGACATCGTGGGACAACGTGGGACAACGTGGGACAACGTGGGACAACGTTGGACATCGTTGGACACCGTGGGACAACGTGGGACAACGTGGGAAAACGTGGGACAACGTGGGACACCGTTGGACATCGCTGGACACCGTTGGACATCGTTGGACACCGTGGGACAACGTGGGACAACGTGGGACAACGTGGGACAACGTGGGACAACGTGGGACAACGTGGGACAACGTCGGACAACGTGGGACACCGTTGGACACCGTTGGACACCGTTGGACACCGTTGGACATCGTTGGACACCGTGGGACAACGTGGGACAACGTGGGACAACGTGGGAAACCGTGGGACAACGTGGGACAACGTGGGACACCGTTGGACATCGTTGGACATCGTTGGACACCGTGGGACAACGTGGGACAACGTGGGAAAACGTGGGACAACGTGGGACACCGTTGGACATCGCTGGACACCGTTGGACATCGTTGGACACCGTGGGACAACGTGGGACAACGTGGGACAACGTGGGACAACGTGGGACAACGTGGGACAACGTGGGACAACGTGGGACAACGTGGGACATCGTGGGACAACGTGGGACAACGTGGGACAACGTGGGACAACGTGGGACATCGTTGGACACCGTTGGACACCGTGGGACAACGTGGGACAACGTGGGACAACGTGGGACAACGTGGGACAACGTGGGACAACGTGGGACAACGTGGGACAACGTGGGACAACGTGGGACACCGTTGGACACCGTTGGACACCGTTGGACACCGTTGGACACCGTTGGACATCGTTGGACACCGTGGGACAACGTGGGACAACGTGGGACAACGTGGGAAACCATGGAACAACGTGGGACAACGTGGGACACCGTTGGACATCGTCGGACAACGTGGGACAACGTGGGACAACGTGGGACAACGTGGGACAACGTGGGACAACGTGGGACAACGTGGGACACCGTTGGACACCGTGGGACACCGTTGGACACCGTTGGACATCGTTGGACACCGTGGGACAACGTGGGACAACGTGGGACAACGTGGGACAACGTGGGACATCGTGGGACAACGTGGGACAACGTGGGACAACGTGGGACAACGTGGGACAACGTGGGACAACGTGGGACATCGTGGGACAACGTGGGACAACGTGGGACAACGTGGGACATCGTGGGACAACGTGGGACAACGTGGGACAACGTGGGACACCGTTGGACACCGTTGGACACCGTTGGACACCGTTGGACATCGTTGGACACCGTGGGACAACGTGGGACAACGTGGGACAACGTGGGAAACCATGGAACAACGTGGGACAACGTGGGACACCGTTGGACATCGTTGGACATCGTTGGACACCGTGGGACAACGTGGGACAACGTGGGAAAACGTGGGACAACGTGGGACACCGTTGGACATCGCTGGACACCGTTGGACATCGTTGGACACCGTGGGACAACGTGGGACAACGTGGGACAACGTGGGACAACGTGGGACAACGTGGGACAACGTGGGACAACGTGGGACAACGTGGGACAACGTGGGACATCGTGGGACAACGTGGGACAACGTGGGACAACGTGGGACAACGTGGGACATCGTTGGACACCGTTGGACACCGTGGGACAACGTGGGACAACGTGGGACAACGTGGGACAACGTGGGACAACGTGGGACAACGTGGGACAACGTGGGACAAGGTGGGACAACGTGGGACAACGTGGGACAACGTGGGACAACGTGGGACAACGTGGGACAACGTGGGACAACGTGGGACATCGTGGGACAACGTGGGACAACGTGGGACAACGTGGGACAACGTGGGACAACGTGGGACACCGTTGGACATCGTTGGACACCGTGGGACAACGTGGGACAACGTGGGACAACGTGGGACACCGTTGGACACCGTTGGACACCGTTGGACACCGTTGGACACCGTTGGACATCGTTGGACACCGTGGGACAACGTGGGACAACGTGGTAAACCATGGAACAACGTGGGACAACGTGGGACACCGTTGGACATCGTCGGACAACGTGGGACAACGTGGGACAACGTGGGACAACGTGGGACAACGTGGGACAACGTGGGACAACGTGGGACACCGTTGGACACCGTGGGACACCGTTGGACACCGTTGGACAACGTTGGACACCGTGGGACAACGTGGGACAACGTGGGACAACGTGGGACAACGTGGGACAACGTGGGACAACGTGGGACAACGTGGGACAACGTGGGACAACGTGGGACAACGTGGGACAACGTGGGACATCGTGGGACAACGTGGGACAACGTGGGACAACGTGGGACAACGTGGGACACCGTTGGACAACGTGGGACACCGTTGGACATCGTTGGACACCGTGGGACAACGTGGGACAACGTGGGACAACGTGGGACATCGTGGGACAACGTGGGACAACGTGGGACAACGTGGGACAACGTGGGACAACGTGGGACACCGTTGGACACCGTTGGACACCGTTGGACACCGTTGGACATCGTTGGACACCGTGGGACAACGTGGGACAACGTGGGACAACGTGGGACAACGTGGGACAACGTGGGAAACCATGGAACAACGTGGGACAACGTGGGACACCGTTGGACATCGTTGGACATCGTTGGACACCGTGGGACAACGTGGGACAACGTGGGAAAACGTGGGACATCGTGGGACACCGTTGGACATCGCTGGACACCGTTGGACATCGTTGGACACCGTGGGACAACGTGGGACAACGTGGGACAACGTGGGACAACGTGGGACAACGTGGGACAACGTGGGACAACGTGGGACAACGTGGGACATCGTGGGACAACGTGGGACAACGTGGAACAACGTGGGACAACGTGGGACATCGTTGGACACCGTCGGACACCGTGGGACAACGTGGGACAACGTGGGACAACGTGGGACAACGTGGGACAACGTGGGACAACGTGGGACAACGTGGGACAACGTGGGACAACGTGGGACAACGTGGGACAACGTGGGACAACGTGGGACAACGTGGGACAACGTGGGACATCGTGGGACAACGTGGGACAACGTGGGACAACGTGGGACAACGTGGGACAACGTGGGACACCGTTGGACATCGTTGGACAACGTGGGACACCGTTGGACATCGTTGGACACCGTGGGACAACGTGGGACAACGTGGGACACCGTTGGACACCGTTGGACATCGTTGGACACCGTGGGACAACGTGGGACAACGTGGGACAACGTGGGAAACCATGGAACAACGTGGGACAACGTGGGAAACCATGGAACAACGTGGGACAACGTGGGACACCGTTGGACATCGTTGGACAACGTGGGACAACGTGGGACAACGTGGGACAACGTGGGACAACGTGGGACAACGTGGGACAACGTGGGACACCGTTGGACACCGTGGGACACCGTTGGACACCGTTGGACATCGTTGGACACCGTGGGACAACGTGGGACAACGTGGGACAACGTGGGAGAACGTGGGACAACGTGGGACAACGTGGGACAACGTGGGACAACGTGGGACAACGTGGGACATCGTGGGACAACGTGGGACAACGTGGGACAACGTGGGACAACGTGGGACACCGTTGGACAACGTGGGACACCGTTGGACATCGTTGGACACCGTGGGACAACGTGGGACAACGTGGGACCACGTGGGACAACGTGGGACAACGTGGGACAACGTGGGACAACGTGGGACAACGTGGGACAACGTGGGACAACGTGGGACATCGTGGGACAACGTGGGACAACGTGGGACAACGTGGGACAACGTGGGACAACGTGGGACACCGTTGGACATCGTTGGACACCGTGGGACACCGTGGGACAACGTGGGACAACGTGGGACAACGTGGGACAACGTGGGACAACGTGGGAAACCATGGAACAACGTGGGACAACGTGGGACACCGTTGGACATCGTTGGACAACGTGGGACAACGTGGGACAACGTGGGACAACGTGGGACAACGTGGGACAACGTGGGACACCGTTGGACACCGTGGGACACCGTTGGACACCGTTGGACATCGTTGGACACCGTGGGACAACGTGGGACAACGTGGGACAACGTGGGACAACGTGGGACATCGTGGGACAACGTGGGACAACGTGGGACAACGTGGGACAACGTGGGACAACGTGGGACAACGTGGGACAACGTGGGACAACGTGGGACAACGTGGGACATCGTGGGACAACGTGGGACAACGTGGGACAACGTGGGACAACGTGGGACAACGTGGGACAACGTGGGACAACGTCGGACAACGTGGGACAACGTGGGACATCGTGGGACAACGTGGGACAACGTGGGACAACGTGGGACAACGTGGGACAACGTGGGACACCGTTGGACACCGTGGGACACCGTTGGACACCGTTGGACATCGTTGGACACCGTGGGACAACGCGGGACAACGTGGGACAACGTGGGACAACGTGGGACATCGTGGGACAACGTGGGACAACGTGGGACAACGTGGGACAACGTTGGACATCGTTGGACACCGTGGGACAACGTGGGACAACGTGGGAAAACGTGGGACAACGTGGGACACCGTTGGACATCGCTGGACACCGTTGGACATCGTTGGACACCGTGGGACAACGTGGGACAACGTGGGACAACGTGGGACAACGTGGGACAACGTGGGACAACGTGGGACAACGTCGGACAACGTGGGACAACGTGGGACAACGTGGGACACCGTTGGACACCGTTGGACACCGTTGGACACCGTTGGACATCGTTGGACACCGTGGGACAACGTGGGACAACGTGGGACAACGTGGGAAACCATGGAACAACGTGGGACAACGTGGGACACCGTTGGACATCGTTGGACATCGTTGGACACCGTGGGACAACGTGGGACAACGTGGGAAAACGTGGGACAACGTGGGACACCGTTGGACATCGCTGGACACCGTTGGACATCGTTGGACACCGTGGGACAACGTGGGACAACGTGGGACAACGTGGGACAACGTGGGACAACGTGGGACAACGTGGGACAACGTGGGACAACGTGGGACAACGTGGGACATCGTGGGACAACGTGGGACAACGTGGGACAACGTGGGACAACGTGGGACATCGTTGGACACCGTTGGACACCGTGGGACAACGTGGGACAACGTGGGACAACGTGGGACAACGTGGGACAACGTGGGACAACGTGGGACAACGTGGGACAACGTGGGACAACGTGGGACAACGTGGGACAACGTGGGACAACGTGGGACAACGTGGGACATCGTGGGACAACGTGAGACAACGTGGGACAACGTGGGACAACGTGGGACAACGTGGGACACCGTTGGACATCGTTGGACACCGTGGGACAACGTGGGACAACGTGGGACAACGTGGGACACCGTTGGACACCGTTGGACACCGTTGGACACCGTTGGACACCGTTGGACATCGTTGGACACCGTGGGACAACGTGGGACAACGTGGGACAACGTGGTAAACCATGGAACAACGTGGGACAACGTGGGACACCGTTGGACATCGTCGGACAACGTGGGACAACGTGGGACAACGTGGGACAACGTGGGACAACGTGGGACAACGTGGGACAACGTGGGACACCGTTGGACACCGTGGGACACCGTTGGACACCGTTGGACATCGTTGGACACCGTGGGACAACGTGGGACAACGTGGGACAACGTGGGACAACGTGGGACAACGTGGGACAACGTGGGACAACGTGGGACAACGTGGGACAACGTGGGACAACGTGGGACAACGTGGGACATCGTGGGACAACGTGGGACAACGTGGGACAACGTGGGACAACGTGGGACACCGTTGGACAACGTGGGACACCGTTGGACATCGTTGGACACCGTGGGACAACGTGGGACAACGTGGGACAACGTGGGACATCGTGGGACAACGTGGGACAACGTGGGACAACGTGGGACAACGTGGGACAACGTGGGACACCGTTGGACACCGTTGGACACCGTTGGACACCGTTGGACATCGTTGGACACCGTGGGACAACGTGGGACAACGTGGGACAACGTGGGAAACCATGGAACAACGTGGGACAACGTGGGACACCGTTGGACATCGTTGGACATCGTTGGACACCGTGGGACAACGTGGGACAACGTGGGAAAACGTGGGACAACGTGGGACACCGTTGGACATCGCTGGACACCGTTGGACATCGTTGGACACCGTGGGACAACGTGGGACAACGTGGGACAACGTGGGACAACGTGGGACAACGTGGGACAACGTGGGACAACGTGGGACATCGTGGGACAACGTGGGACAACGTGGGACATCGTGGGACAACGTGGGACAACGTGGGACAACGTGGGACAACGTGGGACATCGTTGGACACCGTCGGACACCGTGGGACAACGTGGGACAACGTGGGACAACGTGGGACAACGTGGGACAACGTGGGACAACGTGGGACAACGTGGGACAACGTGGGACAACGTGGGACAACGTGGGACAACGTGGGACAACGTGGGACATCGTGGGACAACGTGGGACAACGTGGGACAACGTGGGACAACGTGGGACACCGTTGGACATCGTTGGACAACGTGGGACACCGTTGGACATCGTTGGACACCGTGGGACAACGTGGGACAACGTGGGACAACGTTGGACACCGTTGGACATCGTGGGACAACGTGGGACAACGTGGGACAACGTGGGACAACGTGGGACACCGTTGGACAACGTGGGACACCGTTGGACATCGTTGGACACCGTGGGACAACGTGGGACAACGTGGGACCACGTGGGACAACGTGGGACAACGTGGGACAACGTGGGACAACGTGGGACAACGTGGGACAACGTGGGACAACGTGGGACATCGTGGGACAACGTGGGACAACGTGGGACAACGTGGGACAACGTGGGACAACGTGGGACACCGTTGGACATCGTTGGACACCGTGGGACACCGTGGGACAACGTGGGACAACGTGGGACAACGTGGGACAACGTGGGACAACGTGGGAAACCATGGAACAACGTGGGACAACGTGGGACACCGTTGGACATCGTTGGACAACGTGGGACAACGTGGGACAACGTGGGACAACGTGGGACAACGTGGGACAACGTGGGACACCGTTGGACACCGTGGGACACCGTTGGACACCGTTGGACATCGTTGGACACCGTGGGACAACGTGGGACAACGTGGGACAACGTGGGACAACGTGGGACAACGTGGGACAACGTGGGACAACGTGGGACAACGTGGGACAACGTGGGACAACGTGGGACAACGTGGGACAACGTGGGACAACGTGGGACAACGTGGGACACCGTTGGACAACGTGGGACACCGTTGGACATCGTTGGACACCGTGGGACAACGTGGGACAACGTGGGACAACGTGGGACAACGTGGGACAACGTGGGACACCGTTGGACATCGTTGGACATCGTTGGACATCGTGGGACACCGTTGGACATCGTTGGACATCGTTGGACACCGTTGGACACCGTTGGACAACGTGGGACATCGTGGGACAACGTGGGACAACGTGGGACAACGTGGGACAACGTGGGACACCGTTGGACACCGTGGGACACCGTTGGACACCGTTGGACACCGTTGGACATCGTTGGACATCGTTGGACATCGTGGGACACCGTTGGACATCGTTGGACATCGTTGGACACCGTTGGACATCGTTGGACACCGTTGGACATCGTTGGACATCGTTGGACATCGTGGGACACCGTTGGACATCGTTGGACATCGTTGGACACCGTTGGACATCGTTGGACATCGTTGGACATCGTTGGACACCGTTGGACACCGTTGGACACCGTTGGACATCGTTGGACACCGTGGGACAACGTGGGACAACGTGGGACAACGTGGGACAACGTGGGACAACGTGGGACAACGTGGGACATCGTGGGACAACGTGGGACAACGTGGGACAACGTGGGACAACGTGGGACAACGTGGGACACCGTTGGACACCGTGGGACACCGTTGGACACCGTTGGACATCGTTGGACACCGTGGGACAACGTGGGACAACGTGGGACAACGTGGGACAACGTGGGACAACGTGGGACAACGTGGGACAACGTGGGACAACGTGGGACAACGTGGGACAACGTGGGACAACGTGGGACAACGTGGGACAACGTGGGACACCGTTGGACATCGCTGGACACCGTTGGACATCGTTGGACACCGTGGGACAACGTGGGACAACGTGGGACAACGTGGGACAACGTGGGACAACGTGGGACAACGTGGGACAACGTGGGACAACGTGGGACAACGTGGGACAACGTGGGACAACGTGGGACAACGTGGGACAACGTGGGACAACGTGGGACAACGTGGGACAACGTGGGACAACGTGGGACAACGTGGGACAACGTGGGACACCGTTGGACACCGTTGGACACCGTTGGACATCGTGGGACAACGTGGGACAACGTGGGACAACGTGGGACAACGTGGGACAACGTGGGACAACGTGGGACATCGTGGGACAACGTGGGACAACGTGGGACAACGTGGGACAACGTGGGACAACGTGGGACACCGTTGGACATCGTTGGACACCGTGGGACAACGTGGGACAACGTGGGACAACGTGGGAAACCATGGAACAACGTGGGACAACGTGGGACACCGTTGGACATCGTTGGACAACGTGGGACAACGTGGGACAACGTGGGACAACGTGGGACAACGTGGGACAACGTGGGACAACGTGGGACAACGTGGGACAACGTGGGACACCGTTGGACACCGTGGGACACCGTTGGACACCGTTGGACATCGTTGGACACCGTGGGACAACGTGGGACAACGTGGGACAACGTGGGACAACGTGGGACAACGTGGGACAACGTGGGACAACGTGGGACAACGTGGGACAACGTGGGACAACGTGGGACAACGTGGGACATCGTGGGACAACGTGGGACAACGTGGGACAACGTGGGACAACGTGGGACACCGTTGGACAACGTGGGACACCGTTGGACATCGCTGGACACCGTGGGACAACGTGGGACAACGTGGGACCACGTGGGACAACGTGGGACAACGTGGGACAACGTGGGACAACGTGGGACAACGTGGGACAACGTGGGACAACGTGGGACAACGTGGGACAACGTGGGACAACGTGGGACACCGTTGGACATCGTTGGACACCGTGGGACACCGTGGGACAACGTGGGACAACGTGGGACAACGTGGGACAACGTGGGACAACGTGGGAAACCATGCAACAACGTGGGACAACGTGGGACACCGTTGGACATCGTTGGACAACGTGGGACAACGTGGGACAACGTGGGACAACGTGGGACAACGTGGGACAACGTGGGACAACGTGGGACAACGTGGGACAACGTGGGACAACGTGGGACACCGTTGGACAACGTGGGACACCGTTGGACATCGTTGGACACCGTGGGACAACGTGGGACAACGTGGGACAACGTGGGACAACGTGGGACAACGTGGGACACCGTTGGACATCGTTGGACATCGTTGGACATCGTTGGACATCGTGGGACACCGTTGGACATCGTTGGACATCGTTGGACACCGTTGGACATCGTTGGACATCGTTGGACATCGTTGGACACCGTTGGACACCGTTGGACACCGTTGGACATCGTTGGACACCGTGGGACAACGTGGGACAACGTGGGACAACGTGGGACAACGTGGGACAACGTGGGACAACGTGGGACATCGTGGGACAACGTGGGACAACGTGGGACAACGTGGGACAACGTGGGACAACGTGGGACAACGTGGGACAACGTGGGACACCGTTGGACACCGTGGGACACCGTTGGACACCGTTGGACATCGTTGGACACCGTGGGACAACGTGGGACAACGTGGGACAACGTGGGACACCGTTGGACATCGTTGGACACCGTGGGACAACGTGGGACAACGTGGGACAACGTGGGAGAACGTGGGACAACGTGGGACAACGTGGGACAACGTGGGACAACGTGGGACAACGTGGGACAACGTGGGACATCGTGGGACAACGTGGGACAACGTGGGACAACGTGGGACAACGTGGGACACCGTTGGACAACGTGGGACACCGTTGGACATCGTTGGACACCGTGGGACAACGTGGGACAACGTGGGACCACGTGGGACAACGTGGGACAACGTGGGACAACGTGGGACAACGTGGGACAACGTGGGACAACGTGGGACAACGTGGGACAACGTGGGACAACGTGGGACATCGTGGGACAACGTGGGACAACGTGGGACAACGTGGGACAACGTGGGACACCGTTAGACAACGTGGGACACCGTTGGACATCGTTGGACACCGTGGGACAACGTGGGACAACGTGGGACAACGTGGGACAACGTGGGACAACGTGGGACAACGTGGGACAACGTGGGACAACGTGGGACAACGTGGGACAACGTGGGACAACGTGGGACAACGTGGGACACCGTTGGACATCGTTGGACACCGTGGGACACCGTGGGACAACGTGGGACAACGTGGGACAACGTGGGACAACGTGGGAAACCATGGAACAACGTGGGACAACGTGGGACACCGTTGGACATCGTTGGACAACGTGGGACAACGTGGGACAACGTGGGACAACGTGGGACAACGTGGGACAACGTGGGACACCGTTGGACACCGTGGGACACCGTTGGACACCGTTGGACATCGTTGGACACCGTGGGACAACGTGGGACAACGTGGGACAACGTGGGACAACGTGGGACAACGTGGGACAACGTGGGACAACGTGGGACAACGTGGGACAACGTGGGACAACGTGGGACAACGTGGGACAACGTGGGACAACGTGGGACAACGTGGGACAACGTGGGACAACGTGGGACACCGTTGGACAACGTGGGACACCGTTGGACATCGTTGGACACCGTGGGACAACGTGGGACAACGTGGGACAACGTGGGACAACGTGGGACAACGTGGGACACCGTTGGACATCGTTGGACATCGTTGGACATCGTTGGACATCGTGGGACACCGTTGGATATCGTTGGACATCGTTGGACACCGTTGGACATCGTTGGACATCGTTGGACATCGTTGGACACCGTTGGACACCGTTGGACACCGTTGGACATCGTTGGACACCGTGGGACAACGTGGGACAACGTGGGACAACGTGGGACAACGTGGGACAACGTGGGACAACGTGGGACATCGTGGGACAACGTGGGACAACGTGGGACAACGTGGGACAACGTGGGACAACGTGGGACACCGTTGGACACCGTGGGACACCGTTGGACACCGTTGGACATCGTTGGACACCGTGGGACAACGTGGGACAACGTGGGACAACGTGGGACATCGTTGGACACCGTTGGACATCGTTGGACACCGTGGGACAACGTGGGACAACGTGGGACAACGTGGGACAACGTGGGACAACGTGGGACAACGTGGGACAACGTGGGACAACGTGGGACAACGTGGGACAACGTGGGACAACGTGGGACAACGTGGGACACCGTTGGACATCGCTGGACACCGTTGGACATCGTTGTACACCGTGGGACAACGTGGGACAACGTGGGACAACGTGGGACACCGTTGGACACCGTTGCACACCGTTGGACACCGTTGGACATCGTTGGACACCGTGGGACAACGTGGGACAACGTGGGACAACGTGGGACATCGTGGGACAACGTGGGACAACGTGGGACAACGTGGGACAACGTTGGACATCGTTGGACACCGTTGGACACCGTGGGACAACGTCGGACAACGTGGGACAACGTGGGACAACGTGGGACAACGTGGGACAACGTGGGACAACGTGGGACAACGTGGGACAACGTGGGACAACGTGGGACAACGTGGGACATCGTGGGACAACGTGGGACAACGTGGGACAACGTGGGACAACGTGGGACAACGTGGGACACCGTTGGACATCGTTGGACACCGTGGGACAACGTGGGACAACGTGGGACAACGTGGGACACCGTTGGACACCGTTGGACACCGTTGGACACCGTTGGACATCGTTGGACACCGTGGGACAACGTGGGACAACGTGGGACAACGTGGGAAACCATGGAACAACGTGGGACAACGTGGGACACCGTTGGACATCGTTGGACAACGTGGGACAACGTGGGACAACGTGGGACAACGTGGGACAACGTGGGACAACGTGGGACAACGTGGGACACCGTTGGACACCGTGGGACTCCGTTGGACACCGTTGGACATCGTTGGACACCGTGGGACAACGTGGGACAACGTGGGACAACGTGGGAGAACGTGGGACAACGTGGGACAACGTGGGACAACGTGGGACAACGTGGGACAACGTGGGACAACGTGGGACATCGTGGGACAACGTGGGACACCGTTGGACATCGTTGGACATCGTTGGACATCGTGGGACACCGTTGGACATCGTTGGACACCGTGGGACAACGTGGGACAACGTGGGACAACTTGGGACACCGTTGGACACCGTTGGACACCGTTGGACACCGTTGGACATCGTTGGACACCGTGGGACAACGTGGGACAACGTGGGACAACGTGGGACAACGTGGGACAACGTGGGACATCGTGGGACAACGTGGGACAACGTGGGACAACGTGGGACAACGTGGGACAACGTGGGACACCGTTGGACATCGTTGGACACCGTGGGACAACGTGGGACAACGTGGGACAACGTGGGACACCGTTGGACACCGTTGGACACCGTTGGACACCGTTGGACATCGTTGGACACCGTGGGACAACGTGGGACAACGTGGGACAACGTGGGAAACCATGGAACAACGTGGGACAACGTGGGACACCTTTGGACATCGTTGGACAACGTGGGACAGCGTGGGACAACGTGGGACAACGTGGGACAACGTGGGACAACGTGGGACAACGTGGGACACCGTTGGACACCGTGGGACACCGTTGGACACCGTTGGACATCGTTGGACATCGTTGGACATCGTGGGACACCGTTGGACATCGTTGGACATCGTTGGACACCGTTGGACATCGTTGGACACCGTTGGACATCGTTGGACATCGTTGGACATCGTGGGACACCGTTGGACATCGTTGGACATCGTTGGACACCGTTGGACATCTTTGGACATCGTTGGACATCGTTGGACACCGTTGGACACCGTTGGACACCGTTGGACATCGTTGGACACCGTGGGACAACGTGGGACAACGTGGGACAACGTGGGACAACGTGGGACAACGTGGGACATCGTGGGACAACGTGGGACAACGTGGGACAACGTGGGACAACGTGGGACACCGTTGGACACCGTGGGACACCGTTGGACACCGTGGGACATCGTTGGACATCGTTGGACATCGTGGGACACCGTTGGACATCGTTGGACATCGTTGGACACCGTTGGACATCGTTGGACACCGTTGGACATCGTTGGACATCGTTGGACATCGTGGGACACCGTTGGACATCGTTGGACATCGTTGGACACCGTTGGACATCGTTGGACATCGTTGGACATCGTTGGACACCGTTGGACACCGTTGGACACCGTTGGACATCGTTGGACACCGTGGGACAACGTGGGACAACGTGGGACAACGTGAGACAACGTGGGACAACGTGGGACACCGTTGGACATCGTTGGACATCGTTGGACATCGTGGGACACCGTTGGACATCGTTGGACATCGTTGGACACCGTTGGACACCGTTGGACAACGTGGGACAACGTGGGACCACGTGGGACAACGTGGGACAACGTGGGACAACGTGGGACAACGTGGGACAACGTGGGACAACGTGGGACACCGTTGGACAACGTGGGACACCGTTGGACATCGTTGGACACCGTGGGACAACGTGGGACAACGTGGGACACCGTTGGACACCGTGGGACTCCGTTGGACACCGTTGGACATCGTTGGACACCGTGGGACAACGTGGGACAACGTGGGACAACGTGGGAGAACGTGGGACAACGTGGGACAACGTGGGACAACGTGGGACAACGTGGGACAACGTGGGACAACGTGGGACATCGTGGGACAACGTGGGACAACGTGGGACAACGTGGGACAACGTGGGACACCGTTGGACAACGTGGGACACCGTTGGACATCGTTGGACACCGTGGGACAACGTGGGACAACGTGGGACCACGTGGGACAACGTGGGACAACGTGGGACAACGTGGGACAACGTGGGACAACGTGGGACAACGTGGGACAACGTGGGACATCGTGGGACAACGTGGGACAACGTGGGACAACGTGGGACAACGTGGGACAACGTGGGACACCGTTGGACATCGTTGGACACCGTGGGACACCGTGGGACAACGTGGGACAACGTGGGACAACGTGGGACAACGTGGGACAACGTGGGAAACCATGGAACAACGTGGGACAACGTGGGACACCGTTGGACATCGTTGGACAACGTGGGACAACGTGGGACAACGTGGGACAACGTGGGACAACGTGGGACAACGTGGGACACCGTTGGACACCGTGGGACACCGTTGGACACCGTTGGACATCGTTGGACACCGTGGGACAACGTGGGACAACGTGGGACAACGTGGGACAACGTGGGACAACGTGGGACAACGTGGGACAACGTGGGACAACGTGGGACAACGTGGGACAACGTGGGACAACGTGGGACAACGTGGGACACCGTTGGACAACGTGGGACACCGTTGGACATCGTTGGACACCGTGGGACAACGTGGGACAACGTGGGACAACGTGGGACAACGTGGGACAACGTGGGACACCGTTGGACATCGTTGGACATCGTTGGACATCGTGGGACACCGTTGGACATCGTTGGACATCGTTGGACACCGTTGGACACCGTTGGACAACGTGGGACATCGTGGGACAACGTGGGACAACGTGGGACATCGTGGGACAACGTGGGACAACGTGGGACAACGTGGGACAACGTGGGACACCGTTGGACACCGTGGGACACCGTTGGACACCGTTGGACACAGTTGGACATCGTTGGACATCGTTGGACATCGTGGGACACCGTTGGACATCGTTGGACATCGTTGGACACCGTTGGACATCGTTGGACACCGTTGGACATCGTTGGACATCGTTGGACATCGTGGGACACCGTTGGACATCGTTGGACATCGTTGGACACCGTTGGACATCGTTGGACATCGTTGGACATCGTTGGACACCGTTGGACACCGTTGGACACCGTTGGACATCGTTGGACACCGTGGGACAACGTGGGACAACGTGGGACAACGTGGGACAACGTGGGACAACGTGGGACAACGTGGGACATCGTGGGACAACGTGGGACAACGTGGGACAACGTGGGACAACGTGGGACAACGTGGGACACCGTTGGACACCGTGGGACACCGTTGGACACCGTTGGACATCGTTGGACACCGTGGGACAACGTGGGACAACGTGGGACAACGTGGGACAACGTGGGACAACGTGGGACAACGTGGGACAACGTGGGACAACGTGGGACAACGTGGGACAACGTGGGACAACGTGGGACAACGTGGGACAACGTGGGACACCGTTGGACATCGCTGGACACCGTTGGACATCGTTGGACACCGTGGGACAACGTGGGACAACGTGGGACAACGTGGGACAACGTGGGACAACGTGGGACAACGTGGGACAACGTGGGACAACGTGGGACAACGTGGGACAACGTGGGACAACGTGGGACAACGTGGGACAACGTGGGACAACGTGGGACAACGTGGGACAACGTGGGACAACGTGGGACAACGTGGGACAACGTGGGACAACGTGGGACACCGTTGGACACCGTTGGACACCGTTGGACATCGTGGGACAACGTGGGACAACGTGGGACAACGTGGGACAACGTGGGACAACGTGGGACAACGTGGGACATCGTGGGACAACGTGGGACAACGTGGGACAACGTGGGACAACGTGGGACAACGTGGGACACCGTTGGACATCGTTGGACACCGTGGGACAACGTGGGACAACGTGGGACAACGTGGGAAACCATGGAACAACGTGGGACAACGTGGGACACCGTTGGACATCGTTGGACAACGTGGGACAACGTGGGACAACGTGGGACAACGTGGGACAACGTGGGACAACGTGGGACAACGTGGGACAACGTGGGACAACGTGGGACACCGTTGGACACCGTGGGACACCGTTGGACACCGTTGGACATCGTTGGACACCGTGGGACAACGTGGGACAACGTGGGACAACGTGGGACAACGTGGGACAACGTGGGACAACGTGGGACAACGTGGGACAACGTGGGACAACGTGGGACAACGTGGGACAACGTGGGACATCGTGGGACAACGTGGGACAACGTGGGACAACGTGGGACAACGTGGGACACCGTTGGACAACGTGGGACACCGTTGGACATCGCTGGACACCGTGGGACAACGTGGGACAACGAGGGACCACGTGGGACAACGTGGGACAACGTGGGACAACGTGGGACAACGTGGGACAACGTGGGACAACGTGGGACAACGTGGGACAACGTGGGACAACGTGGGACAACGTGGGACACCGTTGGACATCGTTGGACACCGTGGGACACCGTGGGACAACGTGGGACAACGTGGGACAACGTGGGACAACGTGGGACAACGTGGGAAACCATGCAACAACGTGGGACAACGTGGGACACCGTTGGACATCGTTGGACAACGTGGGACAACGTGGGACAACGTGGGACAACGTGGGACAACGTGGGACAACGTGGGACAACGTGGGACAACGTGGGACAACGTGGGACACCGTTGGACAACGTGGGACACCGTTGGACATCGTTGGACACCGTGGGACAACGTGGGACAACGTGGGACAACGTGGGACAACGTGGGACAACGTGGGACACCGTTGGACATCGTTGGACATCGTTGGACATCGTTGGACATCGTGGGACACCGTTGGACATCGTTGGACATCGTTGGACACCGTTGGACATCGTTGGACATCGTTGGACATCGTTGGACACCGTTGGACACCGTTGGACACCGTTGGACATCGTTGGACACCGTGGGACAACGTGGGACAACGTGGGACAACGTGGGACAACGTGGGACAACGTGGGACAACGTGGGACATCGTGGGACAACGTGGGACAACGTGGGACAACGTGGGACAACGTGGGACAACGTGGGACACCGTTGGACACCGTGGGACACCGTTGGACACCGTTGGACATCGTTGGACACCGTGGGACAACGTGGGACAACGTGGGACAACGTGGGACACCGTTGGACATCGTTGGACACCGTGGGACAACGTGGGACAACGTGGGACAACGTGGGAGAACGTGGGACAACGTGGGACAACGTGGGACAACGTGGGACAACGTGGGACAACGTGGGACAACGTGGGACATCGTGGGACAACGTGGGACAACGTGGGACAACGTGGGACAACGTGGGACACCGTTGGACAACGTGGGACACCGTTGGACATCGTTGGACACCGTGGGACAACGTGGGACAACGTGGGACCACGTGGGACAACGTGGGACAACGTGGGACAACGTGGGACAACGTGGGACAACGTGGGACAACGTGGGACAACGTGGGACAACGTGGGACAACGTGGGACATCGTGGGACAACGTGGGACAACGTGGGACAACGTGGGACAACGTGGGACACCGTTAGACAACGTGGGACACCGTTGGACATCGTTGGACACCGTGGGACAACGTGGGACAACGTGGGACCACGTGGGACAACGTGGGACAACGTGGGACAACGTGGGACAACGTGGGACAACGTGGGACAACGTGGGACAACGTGGGACAACGTGGGACAACGTGGGACACCGTTGGACATCGTTGGACACCGTGGGACACCGTGGGACAACGTGGGACAACGTGGGACAACGTGGGACAACGTGGGAAACCATGGAACAACGTGGGACAACGTGGGACACCGTTGGACATCGTTGGACAACGTGGGACAACGTGGGACAACGTGGGACAACGTGGGACAACGTGGGACAACGTGGGACACCGTTGGACACCGTGGGACACCGTGGGACACCGTTGGACATCGTTGGACACCGTGGGACAACGTGGGACAACGTGGGACAACGTGGGACAACGTGGGACAACGTGGGACAACGTGGGACAACGTGGGACAACGTGGGACAACGTGGGACAACGTGGGACAACGTGGGACAACGTGGGACAACGTGGGACAACGTGGGACACCGTTGGACAACGTGGGACACCGTTGGACATCGTTGGACACCGTGGGACAACGTGGGACAACGTGGGACAACGTGGGACAACGTGGGACAACGTGGGACACCGTTGGACATCGTTGGACATCGTTGGACATCGTTGGACATCGTGGGACACCGTTGGATATCGTTGGACATCGTTGGACACCGTTGGACATCGTTGGACATCGTTGGACATCGTTGGACACCGTTGGACACCGTTGGACACCGTTGGACATCGTTGGACACCGTGGGACAACGTGGGACAACGTGGGACAACGTGGGACAACGTGGGACAACGTGGGACAACGTGGGACATCGTGGGACAACGTGGGACAACGTGGGACAACGTGGGACAACGTGGGACAACGTGGGACAACGTGGGACAACGTGGGACAACGTGGGACAACGTGGGACAACGTGGGACAACGTGGGACAACGTGGGACAACGTGGGACACCGTTGGACATCGCTGGACACCGTTGGACATCGTTGTACACCGTGGGACAACGTGGGACAACGTGGGACAACGTGGGACACCGTTGGACACCGTTGGACACCGTTGGACACCGTTGGACATCGTTGGACACCGTGGGACAACGTGGGACAACGTGGGACAACGTGGGACATCGTGGGACAACGTGGGACAACGTGGGACAACGTGGGACAACGTTGGACATCGTTGGACACCGTTGGACACCGTGGGACAACGTCGGACAACGTGGGACAACGTGGGACAACGTGGGACAACGTGGGACAACGTGGGACAACGTGGGACAACGTGGGACAACGTGGGACAACGTGGGACAACGTGGGACATCGTGGGACAACGTGGGACAACGTGGGACAACGTGGGACAACGTGGGACAACGTGGGACAACGTGGGACAACGTGGGACAACGTGGGACAACGTGGGACAACGTGGGACAACGTGGGACAACGTGGGACAACGTGGGACAACGTGGGACAACGTGGGACATCGTTGGACACCGTTGGACATCGTTGGACACCGTGGGACAACGTGGGACAACGTGGGACAACGTGGGACAACGTGGGACAACGTGGGACAACGTGGGACAACGTGGGACAACGTGGGACAACGTGGGACAACGTGGGACAACGTGGGACAACGTGGGACAACGTGGGACACCGTTGGACATCGCTGGACACCGTTGGACATCGTTGTACACCGTGGGACATCGTTGGACACCGTGGGACAACGTGGGACAACGTGGGACAACGTGGGACACCGTTGGACACCGTTGGACACCGTTGGACACCGTTGGACATCGTTGGACACCGTGGGACAACGTGGGACAACGTGGGACAACGTGGGAAACCATGGAACAACGTGGGACAACGTGGGACACCGTGGGACAACGTGGGACAACGTGGGACAACGTGGGACAACGTGGGACAACGTGGGACAACGTGGGACAACGTGGGACAACGTGGGACACCGTTGGACACCGTGGGACACCGTTGGACACCGTTGGACATCGTTGGACACCGTGGGACAACGTGGGACAACGTGGGACAACGTGGGACAACGTGGGACAACGTGGGACAACGTGGGACAACGTGGGACAACGTGGGACAACGTGGGACAACGTGGGACAACGTGGGACATCGTGGGACAACGTGGGACAACGTGGGACAACGTGGGACAACGTGGGACACCGTTGGACAACGTGGGACACCGTTGGACATCGTTGGACACCGTGGGACAACGTGGGACAACGTGGGACCACGTGGGACAACGTGGGACAACGTGGGACAACGTGGGACAACGTGGGACAACGTGGGACAACGTGGGACAACGTGGGACAACGTGGGACAACGTGGGACACCGTTGGACATCGTTGGACACCGTGGGACACCGTGGGACAACGTGGGACAACGTGGGACAACGTGGGACAACGTGGGACAACGTGGGAAACCATGGAACAACGTGGGACAACGTGGGACACCGTTGGACATCGTTGGACAACGTGGGACAACGTGGGACAACGTGGGACAACGTGGGACAACGTGGGACAACGTGGGACACCGTTGGACACCGTGGGACACCGTTGGACACCGTTGGACATCGTTGGACACCGTGGGACAACGTGGGACAACGTGGGACAACGTGGGACAACGTGGGACAACGTGGGACAACGTGGGACAACGTGGGACAACGTGGGACAACGTGGGACAACGTGGGACAACGTGGGACAACGTGGGACACCGTTGGACATCGTTGGACATCGTTGGACATCGTTGGACATCGTGGGACACCGTTGGACATCGTTGGACATCGTTGGACACCGTTGGACATCGTTGGACATCGTTGGACATCGTTGGACACCGTTGGACACCGTTGGACACCGTTGGACATCGTTGGACACCGTGGGACAACGTGGGACAACGTGGGACAACGTGGGACAACG